>NC_069506.1:327823293-328123293 GCF_027579735.1 Bombina bombina | reverse complement strand
TGCTGTAACAAGAGGACCTGTTAATATGTGGGATGTCAGGTTATGAGATTAAAGCTATCTAGCTAATACTCTATCTGTAATTATAAAGTCCTTGCAGCATAGCTGCTCTATATAATAGATTCTGTCTGCTTGAACTCTCTCTATGTCAATATATAGCATAGGTATGTGAATAACACCTCTAAGAGTCATGTATCTATATATGAAACATTGTACTTGGTTTGTATATTATCAAGCAGTTAAATACAAACAATATACAATATGATAGTGCGGATCAGTTCCGCAAGACCTCGCTGAATGCGGAGAGCAATACACTCCCCGTATTCAGCACAAGAGCTGCTGGTGCAATGCCGCCCCCTGCAGATTAGCGGCCAATCAGCCGCCAGCAGGGGGGTGTCAATCAACCCGATGGTACTCGATCAGGTTGAATTGTGGCGATTTCGGTCCGCCTCCTCAGAGCAGGCGGACAGGGTTATGGAGCAGCGGTCTTTAGACCACTGCTGTTTCTGGCGAGTCTGAAGACTCGCCAGAAACACGGGTCCTCAAGCTCCATTCGAAGCTTGATAAATGGGCCTCATTATCTTGATTCTGATTGGTAGGATTGCATGTCAATCATGTTTAGGCATCCAACAGGGATACATTTTTCATTTGAAGCCTTATGCTATACTCTGTTACATGTTGAGAACTTATGCATGTTGGTTGCGACGATATATGTTACTTTGCGAACTTATGTACATGGGTTACAATGATATATGTTACTTTATCAGGAACTTCTTTATGTTACTGCTGAGGAATAAGTTCTAAATGTTCTTGTTGTACAAACTTTCACTTGTTGTGTGTATTTTATATTATACCACAGAGATATTGTTTGGTAATAGGACCATAAGCAGGGTTTTCAATCTGTTTATTACAGGTTGGTATTTGTAATAAAGGTATTGAATACATCAGTAGCAAGACAATAATGACAGATGTTTTAAAGATGGAAGATTATGCAGAACACTGTGTATACCATTTCTGACATATTTTAATAGAGTATTATAGGGTTATGGTGTCTAATAAAGTTAGTATTTCTCTATGGTTTAGGGGGTTGTTTATACATTTCTAGGGCAATAGATACCAGTGCTGTTTTCAAGAGGAAATTAGTTTAATTTAGTTCACATTAGTATGTGTAGATTTTAAGGGTGCAGGAATAAATGTTTCCAAATATTATGTGAAAGTGAGTTTCCATGAATTTGTTACTTAAAAGTGTGTTATATTAAAAGAGTGGTTGTGTGCACATATAGTTGAAGAGGTAGGTCACATAAATAAAAATATAATAATAAAGTGAAATGGATGTGAATTTTATATATATATATATATATATATATATATATATATATATATATATATATATATTAAAAAAAAAACAGTGATGGAGTGTCACAAATGAGCTGCCTTATTAAATATTGTGTATTATTGCTTACTAACGGCTAGATTACGAGTTGTGCGTTAGGCTTAAAATGCAGCGTTAAGAGGTCCTAATGCTGCTTTTTAACGCCCGCTGGTATTACGAGTCTTGAAGGTACAAGCTCACCGCTCATTTTTTTGGCCAGACTTGGAAATACTGCAAATCCACTTACGTAAATTGCGTATCCTATTTTTTCAATGGGACTTGCATAGCGCCGGTATTATGAGTCTGCCAAAAAGTGAGCTGTACACCCTCTCCTGTCAAGACTGGTACCGCATTTTAAAGTCAGTAGTTAAGAGTTTTACACTACAACGCAGTAGCATAAAACTCTTAACTAAAATGCTAAAAAGTAAACTAACACCCATAAACTACCTATTAACCCCTAAACCGAGGCCCTCCCGCATCGCAAACACTTAAAAAAAAAAATTAACCCCAAATCTGCCGAACCGGACATCGCCGCCACTATAATAAATATATTAACCCCTAAACCGCCGCACTCCCGCCTCACAAACATTAGTTAAATATTATTAACCCCTAATCTGCCATCCCTAACATTGCCGACACCTACCTACATTTATTTACCCCTAATCTGCCGCCCCCAACGTCGCCGCCACTATATTAAAGTTATTAACCCCTAAATCTAAGTCTAACCCTAACCCTAACACCCCTTAACTTAAATATAATTAAAAGAAATCGAAATAAATATTCCTATCATTAACTAAATTATTCCTATTTAAAACTAAATACTTACCTATAAAATAAACCCTAAGCTAGCTACAATATTACTAATAGTTACATTGTTGCTAGCTTAGGGTTTATTTTTATTTTACAGGCAAGTTTGTAATTATTTTAACTAGGTAGAATAGTTACTAAATAGTTATTAACTATTTAATAACTACCTAGCTAAAATAAATACAAAAGTACCTGTAAAATAAAACATAAACTAAGTTACAATTACACCTAACACTACACTATAATTCAATTAATCCCCTAAATTAAATACAATTAAATGCAATTAAATAAAATTAGCTAAAGTACCAAAAAAAACCCACTAAATTACAGAAAACAATAAACAAATTACAAGATTTTTAAACTAATTACACCTAATCTAATTCCCCTAACAAAATAAAAAAGCCCCCCCAAAATAAAAAAGCCATACCCTACACTAAATTACAAATAGCCCTTAAAAGGGCCTTTTGCGAGGCATTGCCCCAAAGTAATCAGCTCTTTTACCTGTAAAAAAAATTACAAATCGCCCCCAACATTAAAACCCACCACCCACACAGCCAACCCTACTCTAAAACCCACCCAATACACCCTTAAAAAAAACTAACACTAACCCCTTGAAGATCACCTTACCAGGAGAAGTCTTCATCCAACCGGGCCGATTCAATCAGCCAATAAGATTGAGCTGGCATTCTATTGGCTGTTCCAATCAGCCAATAGAATGCCAGCTCAATCCTATTGGCTGATTGCATCAGCCAATAGGATTTTTTCAACCTTAATTCCGATTGGCTGATAGAATTCTATCAGCCAATCGGAATTGAAGGGACGGCATCTTGGATGACGTCATTTAAAGGAACCTTCATTCAGTGTTAGCCGTCGGATGAAAAGGATGCTCCACGTCGGATGTCTTGAAGATGGACCCGCTCCACGCCGGATGGATGAAGATAGAAGATTCCGTCTGGATGAAGACTTCTGCCCGTCTGAAGGACCACTTCGCTTGGCTTGGATGAAGACTTCTCCCGGCTTCTTTGAGGACTTCGGCCCGGTTGGATGAAGACTTCTCCCGGTAAGGTGAGCTTCAAGGGGTTAGTGTTAGGTTTTGTTAAGGGGGTATTGGGTGGGTTATAGAGTAGGGTTGGTTGTGTAGGTGGTGGGTTTTAATGTTGGGGGGGATTTGTAATTTTTTTTTACAGGTTAAAGAGCTGATTACTTTGGGGCAATGCCCCGCAAAAGGCCCTTTTAAGGCCTATTTGTAATTTAGTGTAGGGTGGAGCTTTTTTTATTTTGGGGGGCTTTTTTATTTTGTTAGGGGGATTAGATTAGGCGTAATTGGTTTAAAAATCTTGTAATTTGTTTATTATTTTCCTTAATTTAGTGGGGGGGGGTTGTACTTTAGATAATTTAATTTAATTGTATTTAATTTTATTTAATTTAGGGAAATAATTTAATTATAGTGTAGTGTTAGGTGTTAGTGTAACTTAGGTTAGGTTTTATTTAACAGGTAAATTTGTCTTTATTTTAACTAGGTAGTTATTAAATAGTTAATAACTATTTACTAACTAATCTACCTAGTTAAAATAAATACAAACTTGCCTGTAAAATAAAAATAAATCCTAAAATGGTTACAATGTGTTACAATAGTTACAATACAGGAACTGTGAGTACCTATTTGGGGATTAGACAAAGGATTTTTTTTTATTTTTTGGTTTGTTTTTTTTAGATTAGGGATTTATTGGGCTCTAAAAAAGAGCTAAATGCCCTTTTAAGGGCAGTAGAAGAGCGGAATGCCCTTTTAAGGGCAATGTCCATACAAAATGGGGGTTTTACTGTTAGAGGGGGGGGCTTAGTGTTTTTTTAAGGTGAAAGAGCTGTTTAATTTAGGGCAATGCCCTACAAAAAGTCCTTTTAAGGGCTATTGGTGGTTTAGCATTAGATTAGGGGGTGTTTTTATTTTAGGGGGACTTTTTATTTTCATAGGGATTAGGTTTTTTTTTTTTTGATACTTTGGTTTATTATTTTATGTAATGTTAGACTTTTTATTTTTTGTAATCTTAGATTAGTTTAATCTTAGTTTTTTATTTTTAAGTAATGTTAGCTTTTTTATTTCAATTGTAATTTAGTATTTTTTATTTAGGGTTAATTTTGGGGGTGTTAGGTTATGGGGTTTAGTAATTTAATTAGTTATTTGTATTGTGGGGGTTTGGCAGACTAGGGGTTAATAGGTTAATCAGGGTACTTGTGTTGTGGGGGTTTGGCAGATTAGGGGTTAATAGTTTTATTAGGCTTATTGTGTTGTATGGGTTTGGCTGTTTAGTGGTTAATAGTTTTATAAGGTTTGTTGCGATTAGTGATGTTGCGAATAGTTTGCCGGCGAATAGATCCTGGCGAACATAGCTTGTTCGCGTTCGCCATGGCGGGCGAACATATGCGATGTTCGATCTGCCCCCTATTCGTCACTACAGTCCTGAAGGACTCATCTGATCTCTGCTGTAAGGACAGTTATGTCAAGTTAAATGTTTTTTCGGATCCGTTCTTTTTTTCGGATCCATTCTTTATTCATATGCATTATTCTATTTTGAAGTTTAGAATAGAATAATGCATATGAATAAAGAAAAGATAAGAAAAAAACAAAAGAATCTGAAAAAATGATTTAATTTAACATAAATAATTTGCCGGCGATTGACGAAACAAAATTATCTAAAACCGCAGCCGCCACCCACATCGCAACACTAAATAAAGTTATTAACCCCTAAACCGCCGTCCGTATCGCCAATGCTACCTAAACTTATTAACCCATAAACCACACACCCCCCACATCGCTGACACTAAATAAACCTATTAACCCCTAAACAGCCGTTCCCAAACATCGCTAACAGTAACTAAATCTATTAACCCCTAAACAACAGTTCCCCAACATTGCCATAACTAAATAAATCTATTAAGCCCTAACAGCCTGATGAAACGGCTCTGTGTAGCCAGGAAACGCGTAGCTGACGCTTTTTATATATTTTAATAAATTGCCACATACTCTTTTATCCCTGCTGTGGTTTTTGTACTTTATTTCACCTCCTACATTATCCATTCGCTTGCCGGAGGTGGCGAGTGGCTTGCCAGTGACGTCATCTCTGATCTTCACACACCTCTCTCATTGACCTCACCTATTGGCTCTGAGTTTTGGAGGTGTTGGCTCCTGGTGGTCCCTGATTGGCCGTACATCCCCTTGTGACCAGTTGGCGTTCTCCGTGGGTTTTGTCTGTCGGACGACGTTAAGGTCCCGGCCTGTGATACTTGGCATCTTCCAAATGTTGCTTTGTTTGTAAGTAATCATTCATCTTACTGTTTAGGATTCAGTGCCGAACAATATTACCCTATGTGGCGCTTTCCTGTCTCCTCATTCTAATATCGTTCTCTCGCTGCTAACTTGCAAGTTATTGTCACCGCTCACCTCCCTACAGTGCTGCTATTACAGGTTCTCATAAACCCGGCGTTAGCAGGCAACAAGTGAGCGTTGAGCAAAATTGAGCTCCCTACCACACACAAATAACAGCGCTGCTTTGAGCTGGTTTTACGTGCTCGTGCACGATTTCCCCATAGACATCAATGGGGAGAGCCGGCTAAAAAAAAAGTCTAACACCTGTAATAAAGGAGCTTAAAGCTCCGTAATGCAGCCCCATTGATTCCTAAGGGGAAAGAAAATGTATGTTTATATCTAACACCCTAACATAAACCCAGAGTCTAAACACCCCTAATCTGCCGCCCCCGACATCACCGCCACCTACATTATACCTATTAACCCCTAATCTGCCGCCCAATGTTGCCGCCACCTACATTACAGTTATTAACCCCTAATCTGCTGCCCTCGACATTGCTGACACCTACATTACACTTTTTAACCCCTAATCTGCCACCCCTGACATCGCCGCCACCTACATTACACTTATTAACCCCTAATCTGCCGCACCCGACATCGCCACCACCTACCTACACTTATTAACTCCTAATCTGCCGCCCCCAATGTCGCTGCCACCTACATAAATAGAATAACCCCTAATCTGCCGCCCTCAACGACGCCGCCACTATCCTAAAAGTATAAACCCCTAAACCTAACCCTAAATCTAATCCTAAACCTAACACCCCTAACTTTAATATAATTAAAATAAATCTAAATAAAAATTTCTATCATTAACTAAATAATTACTATTTAAAACAAAATACTTACCTATAAAATAAACCCTAAGCTAGCTACAATATAACTAATAGTTACATTGTAGCTATCTTGGGTTTTATTTTTATTTCACAGGTAAGTTTGTATTTATTTTAGCTAGGTAGAAAAGTTATTAAATAGTTATTAACTATTTACTAGCTACCTAGTTAAAATAAATACAAATTTACCTGTAAAATAAAACCTAACCTGAGTTACACTGACACCTATCCTTACACTACAATTAAATAAATTGCATTAATTAAATACAATTAACTAAATTACAAAAACAAACAAACATTAAATTACCAAAAATAAAAAAGAAATGATCAAATATTAAAACCAATTACACCTAATCTAATAGCCCCCCCAAAATAAAATAAAAAACCTACCCTAAACTAAACTGCCAATAGCCCTTAAAATTACCTTTTTGGGGGCATTGCCCCAAAGAAATATGCTCTTTTACCTGTAAAAAAAAAATACAAACAACCCCCCAATAGTGATGTCGCAAATAGTTTGCCGGCGAATAGTTCCTGGCGATGTTCGATCCGCCCCCTACTCGTCATCATTGAGTAAACTTTGACCTTGTACCACACAGTCAGAAGACACATTCCAGCCAATCAGCAGCAGACCCTCCCTCCCAGACCCTCCCACCTCCTGGACAGCATCCATTTTAGATTCATTTGGAAGCTGCATTCTTAGTGAGAGGAGGGACAGTGTAGCTGCTGCTGATTTAATAGGGAAATCGATAGGCTAGTGTATTCAGTGTCCACTACAGTCCTGAAGGACTCATCTGATCTCTGCTGTAAGGACAGCACCCCAAAAAGCCCTTTTTAGGGCTAGAACATCAGTCTGCTTTTTTTTTTCCTGTGTAATCTAATTGCAGTTGCCTGCCTGCCAGCGTGTGTGTCAGGCTCACAGCGTATACTGTGCCCACTTGCACAGTGCCACCACTCATATCTGGTGTAACAGTAGTATACATTTAAAAAAAACACTTTTTTGACTGTGAAATAATAGCAGACAGCTGCCAGTACCCAAGATGGCCGCCAATAAGGCAGATGGGGAGGGTTAGAGAGCTGTTTTGGGGGGGGGGGATCAGGGAGGTTGGGGGCTAAGGGGGGATTCTACACCACAGCATATGTAAATATGCTAAAAATAATTTTATTTTAGTACTGGCAGACTTTCTGCCAGTACTTAAGATGGCAGGGACAATTGTGGCGTGGGGGAGGGAAGGGAGCTGTTTGGGAGGGATAAGGGGGTCTGATGTGTCAGGTGGGAGGCTGATCTCTACACTAAAGCTAAAATTAACCCTGCAAGCTCCCTACAAACTACCTAATTAACCCCTTCACTGCTAGCCATAATACACGTGTGATGCACAGCAGCATTTAGCGGCCTTCTAATTACCAGAAAGCAACACCAAAGTCATATATGTCTGCTATTTCTGAACAAAGGGGATCCCAGAGAAGCATTTACAACCATTTGTGCCATAATTGCACAAGCTGTTTGTAAATAATTATATCAAAATAACAAGAGTATTGCATTGAGCAATGATACTTTTTTTATTGGACTAACTATACATTTATAAGTTGACAAGCTTTCGGAAGAGTTCCTTCCTTTATCAAGTCTGAAGCAATACTGACCAATTCAATGGAATTTACAGATTATATCTTAAAACACAGAATAGCTAAGAAGACAGAAAGTGCAGGGAGAGGAGGAGGTGTCGTAAAAATCAT
Organism: Bombina bombina; assembly: GCF_027579735.1. Taxonomy (NCBI): domain Eukaryota; kingdom Metazoa; phylum Chordata; class Amphibia; order Anura; family Bombinatoridae; genus Bombina; species Bombina bombina. The sequence goes on along the minus strand of NC_069506.1, from coordinate 328,115,189 downwards.
GAGGGGGGCTTAGGTAACAGGCAGACAGTGTCCAGTGTAGGAGAACAGACAGGGGAAATATATAGCTATACATAGAGCATATACTGACATAAAGTTATATATCAACATTGAATCAATATCTATAAAGATGTGAAATTGTATATACAGGGGGAGTACAAAAGTTAAAAAAAAAAAAAAGGACAAAAGTGTGGACATAGGCTTACCTGTGTACCTATGTATAAAGAATGTGGAATATACAATGTAATTGACTAAATGAAAGTATATTACAAAAATTTTTGATAATGTGTTAAGAATCCAGAGTCCACATTTAGTCCAGAATGAAACAGGTTAAAGTGCATTATCATTTTCATTTCAAAGGTTTTTCTTTCCATGGTGTTTTTGAAGTTGCATCTGAGAATTTTGATTTTGAGGTTTTGGATGGAGTGGTCAGGTTGGGTGAAATGGTGACCAACAGGGGTGCAGTATTTTGTTTCACAGTGGTTTTTGATTGAGTGTCTGTGTAAGTTCATTCGAAGGTGCAGTTTTTGGCTTGTTTCTCCAATATAGCATCCCATTTCACATGCAGTGCAATGTATCATGTATACCACATTTGCAGATATACATGAATATGCCCCTTTAATGTTATAAGATTTATTATTGTGGTTTGCTGTGCTGCTTTCACAAACGTGTTGACACAGTTTGCAGAGTGCTTTATAGCAGCACTTGGTTCCATTCTGAGTGTTCTTTTTCTCAAGGGGTAGCTTCCTATGTACCAATTTCTGTTTTAGGTTAGGTGGTTGTCTGTATGCCAGGATTGGGGGTTTTGGAAAGATTTTTTTGAGTGTGGGATCCTCTAAGAGTAGTGGCTGTAAGTCTTTTATGATTTTTCGTATCCCTTCCACAGCAGGGTTGTATTTGACTACTAGTGGGATACGTGATATGTTTTTCTTCTCCCTGCATTGTAGTAAGTGTTCACGTGGGGTATTGAGGGCAGAGTTAATTTTTTTATTTATAATCCTTGTTTTGTATCCTTTTTCTCTGAATGATTGGGACAGTGTGATGAGGTGTTTGTCACGGTCCTTGGTATCTGAGCAAATTTGGTGGTATCTTGTAGCCTGACTGTAGATTATGGATTTTTTAATGTGATTGGGGTGGGAGCTGGAGCTGTGGAGGTAGCTGCATCTATCTGTTGGTTTCCTGTATACAGATCAGTGCAGTTTGCCATTTGTGATGGATATTGTTGTATCCAGGAAGCTTACACAGTCTCTAGAAAAGTTCATTTTAAGCTTGATTGATGCATGAAATAGATTAAATGATTTATGAAAATGTTCAAGGTTTTTTTCTCCTTCTGTCCATATGATGAAAATATCATCGATGTAGCGAAAGTATTTGAAGGGTTTGTGAGGGTGAGTGGCTAGGAATCTCTGCTCTAAGTCAGCCATGAAGAGGTTTGCGTACTGTGGTGCCATTTTGGTGCCCATGGCTGTTCCCATGGTTTGTAAGTAGATGGAGTGGTTGAAGATGAAATAATTGTGAGTAAGTATAAATTCTGTAAGTTTACTGACTGTAGAAGCACTATATGTCTGGTTAGGGCTGTTGGAGGAAAGAAAGTTTAAGCAGGCATCAATACCATCTTTATGTGGAATATTGCTGTACAGGGATTCCACATCCATTGTCACAAGTATAGTATCCTCTGGCAATTCTGTTATCTGGCTGATTTTGTTAAGAAAATCAGTGGTGTCTTTTATAAAGCTAGTGGTGTTAATAACTAAGGGCTTAAGAATATTCTCCACTAGGCCCGATAGTTGCTCAGTCAGAGTGTCCATGCCTGTTATTATTGGTCTTCCTGGGTTCCCTGGTTTGTGGATTTTTGGGAGCATGTAGAATGTCCCTATGCTAGGGTTAGAGGGCACCAGTTTGTCCAGTTTATATTGCGTGTGTTTAGGGAATGTTTTAATTATTTTTCGAAGTTGCAAAGTGTATTCCTGGGTGGGGTCCTTTTCCAGTTTTTTGTAATAAGTTTGATCTGATAATTGTCTATTTCCCTCTGTGATGTAGTCCTGTGTATTCATGATCACCACTGCTCCTCCCTTGTCCGCAGGCTTAATGGTAATATTTTCATTATTTCTTAAGTTTTTTATAGCGTTTTTTTCTAAGTGTGAGAGGTTATACATTATTCTTTTCTGCTGTGTGTTGAGCAGAGATGCAGTTCTCAACCGGAAGCTTTCAATATAGCTGTCCAATTTTGTGTTGCGTCCTGCTGCAGGTGTGAAGATTGTGTTCTTTTTCTTTTCATTGTAGTCCTCCCTAGTGCTGGTATTTTCTTTGTCATAGAAGAATTCTTTTAGTCGCAATCTCCTGAAGAATTCCTCTAAGTCTGAGTACAGTTGGATTTTGTCTAGATTTGTACTTGGACAGAATGATAATCCTTTACACAGTACTGATATCTCTGGCCCTGACAGGTGGTAGTTTGAAAGGTTCACAATCCCTGAGTTTTCTGTGTGGTTTTCTTGGTTGGTGACAGTTTGAGTTTTAAATGTGGTGCTGTTATTGTCTGTTGACGTTTGGTCATTTGTTGTTGTAGTTGATCTGTCACCTGGAGCTCTGTTTTCTTGCATTTGGTGTTTTATTCTGTTTTGTGACAGGCATGCAAGTTTCTTCTTTTTCTTCTTGATAAAATTTTGTTGTTGTGTTTTGTGGAAGTGTTGCATTTCTTTTTTAATTTCTTCATTGTACCCATTATTTTCTTGTAGTTTTTGTAGTAGGAGCTGCTTTTGGTCTTTTATTATTTGCTTTTTGCTGTATAGTTGATGAATTAGGTTATTTCTCAGTTTCTCACTGGTACGTCTGCAAAGTTTTTCAGCATACTCACAGTTATGAGTGGTTGCAAGTGGATTCTTAATTTTCAGTCCATTTGGAATGAGATTCATTTTTTTGCAGGATGATAGGAAGTATATATCACTGTTGATCTGTGTTTCTTTTGTGATCAGTTTCATGATTTGCTTCTTATTATGGCTATATTCAGTATCTTCCATAGTCACGTTGATTGCAGTAGCCATGTTAGTCCAGAGATTTAGATATCAAAATAACAAGAGTATTGCATTGAGCAATGATACTTTTTTTATTGGACTAACTATACATTTATAAGTTGACAAGCTTTCGGAAGAGTTCCTTCCTTTATCAAGTCTGAAGCAATACTGACCAATTCAATGGAATTTACAGATTATATCTTAAAATTATATCTTAAAACACAGAATAGCTAAGAAGACAGAAAGTGCAGGGAGAGGAGGAGGTGTCGTAAAAATCATGAGGGGTGCTTAGGTAACAGGCAGACAGTGTCCAGTGTAGGAGAACAGACAGGGGAAATATATAGCTATACATAGAGCATATACTGACATAAAGTTATATATCAACATTGAATCAATATCTATAAAGCCTGCGGACAAGGGAGGAGCAGTGGTGATCATGAATACACAGGACTACATCACAGAGGGAAATAGACAATTATCAGATCAAACTTATTACAAAAAACTGGAAAAGGACCCCACCCAGGAATACACTTTGCAACTTCGAAAAATAATTAAAACATTCCCTAAACACACGCAACATAAACTGGACAAACTGGTGCCCTCTAACCCTAGCATAGGGACATTCTACATGCTCCCAAAAATCCACAAACCAGGGAACCCAGGAAGACCAATAATAACAGGCATGGACACTCTGACTGAGCAACTATCGGGCCTAGTGGAGAATATTCTTAAGCCCTTAGTTATTAACACCACTAGCTTTATAAAATACACCACTGATTTTCTTAACAAAATCAGCCAGATAACAGAATTGCCAGAGGATACTATACTTGTGACAATGGATGTGGAATCCCTGTACAGCAATATTCCACATAAAGATGGTATTGATGCCTGCTTAAACTTTCTTTCCTCCAACAGCCCTAACCAGACATATAGTGTTTCTATAGTCAGTAAACTTACAGAATTTATACTTACTCACAATTATTTCATCTTCAACCACTCCATCTACTTACAAACCATGGGAACAGCCATGGGCACCAAAATGGCACCACAGTACGCAAACCTCTTCATGGCTGACTTAGAGCAGAGATTCCTAGCCACTCACCCTCACAAACCCTTCAAATACTTTCGCTACATCGATGATATTTTCATCATATGGACAGAAGGAGAAAAAAACCTTGAACATTTTCATAAATCATTTAATCTATTTCATGCATCAATCAAGCTTAAAATGAACTTTTCTAGAGACTGTGTAAGCTTCCTGGATACAACAATATCCATCACAAATGGCAAACTGCACTCATCTGTATACAGGAAACCAACAGATAGATGCAGCTACCTCCACAGCTTCAGCTCCCACCCCAATCACATTAAAAAATCCATAATCTACAGTCAGGCTACAAGATACCACAGAATTTGCTCAGATACCAAGGACCGTGACAAACACCTCATCACACTGTCCCAATCATTCAGAGAAAAAGGATACAAAACAAGGATTATAAATAAAAAAATTAACTCTGCCCTCAATACTCCACGTGAACACTTACTACAATGCAGGGAGAAGAAAAACATATCACGTATCCCACTAGTAGTCAAATACAACCCTGCTGTGGAAGGGATACGAAAAATCATAAAAGACTTACAGCCACTACTCTTAGAGGATCCCACACTCAAAAAAATCTTTCCAAAACCCCCAATCCTGGCATACAGACAACCACCTAACCTAAAACAGAAATTGGTACATAGGAAGCTACCCCTTGAGAAAAAGAACACTCAGAATGGAACCAAGTGCTGCTATAAAGCACTCTGCAAACTGTGTCAACACGTTTGTGAAAGCAGCACAGCAAACCACAATAATAAATCTTATAACATTAAAGGGGCATATTCATGTATATCTGCAAATGTGGTATACATGATACATTGCACTGCATGTGAAATGGGATGCTATATTGGAGAAACAAGCCAAAAACTGCACCTTCGAATGAACTTACACAGACACTCAATCAAAAACCACTGTGAAACAAAATACTGCACCCCTGTTGGTCACCATTTCACCCAACCTGACCACTCCATCCAAAACCTCAAAATCAAAATTCTCAGAGGCAACTTCAAAAACACCATGGAAAGAAAAACCTTTGAAATGAAAATGATAATGCACTTCAACCTGTTTAATTCTGGACTAAATGTGGACTCTGGATTCTTAACACATTATCAAAATTTTCTGTAATATACTTTCATTTAGTCAATTACATTGTATATTCCACATTCTTTATACATAGGTACACAGGTAAGCCTATGTCCACACTTTTGTCCTTTTTTTTTTTTTTTAACTTTTGTACTCCCCCTGTATATACAATTTCACATCTTTATAGATATTGATTCAATGTTGATATATAACTTTATGTCAGTATATGCTCTATGTATAGCTATATATTTCCCCTGTCTGTTCTCCTACACTGGACACTGTCTGCCTGTTACCTAAGCCCCCCTCATGATTTTTACGACACCTCCTCCTCTCCCTGCACGTTCTGTCTTCTTAGCTATTCTGTGTTTTAAGATATAATCTGTAAATTCCATTGAATTGGTCAGTATTGCTTCAGACTTGATAAAGGAAGGAACTCTTCCGAAAGCTTGTCAACTTATAAATGTATAGTTAGTCCAATAAAAAAAGTATCATTGCTCAATGCAATACTCTTGTTATTTTGATATCTAAATCTCTGGACTAACATGGCTACTGCAATCAACGTAAATAATTATAGTGAGAAACCTAAAATTGCGAAAAAATGTAAGTTTTTTTTAAATTTGATCGCATTTGGCGGTGAAATGGTGGCATGAAATATACCAAAATGGGCCTAGATCAATACTTTGGGTTGTCTACTACACTACACTTAAGCTAAAATTAACTCTACAAGCTGCCTAAATGCTCCCTAATTAACCCCTTCACTGCTGGGCATAAAACACGTGTGGTGCGCAGTGGCATTTAGCAGCCTTCTAATTACCTAAAAAGCAACGCCAAAGCCATATAAGTCTGCTATTTCTGAACAAAGGGGATCCCAGAGAAGCATTTACAACCATTTATGCCATAATTGCATAAGTTGTTTGTAAATAATTTCTGTGAAAAACCTAAAGTTTGTGAAAAAGTGAACAAATTTTTTTTATTTGATCGCATTTGGCGGTGAAATGGTGGCATGAATTATACCAAAATGGGCCTAGATCAATACTTTGGGGTGTCTACTACACTACACTTAAGCTAAAATTAACTCTACAAACTGCCTACATGCTCCCTAATTAACCCCTTCACTGCTGGGCATAAAACACGTGTGGTGCGCAGTGGCATTTAGCAGCCTTCTAATTACCAAAAAGCAACGCTAAAGCCATATAAGTCTGCTATAATGGCATGTCTGGCACACAGTGTTGGGGCAAGGGTCCATCTGACCACTGATAACTGGTCTGCAAAGCATGGTCAGGGCAGGTATATCACCTACACTGCGCACTGTGAAGCGGGCGTAACCCTTACACTACCTGATCGATACAACATCATACCTGATGTTTTAAAGCACGTTATTCCAAACAATTTAGGAATGTTAGGTGATTTATGCCCTTTATGGATTAAAACCAGACTCTGTATCAACTATGTAATTTTCCATGGGAGTTTTGCCATGGATCCCCCTCCGGCATGCCACAGTCCAGGTGTTAGTTCCCTTGAAACAACTTTTCCATCACTATTGTGGCCAGAAAGAGTCCCTGTGGGTTTTAAAATTCACCTGCCTATTGAAGTCTATGGCAGTTCGCCTGGTTCGGCCGTCCAAATGCTTAGGTTTGTGACATCACTACCCCACAACAGTAAAACCCACCACCCACACAACCAACCCCCAAATAAAATCCTATCTAAATAAACCTAAGCTCCCCATTGCCCTGAAAAGGGCATTTGTATGGGCATTGCCCTTAAATGGACATTTAGCTATTTTTCCACCCAAACCCTAAGCTAAAAATAAAACCCTCCCAATAAACTCTTAAAAAACCTAACACTAACCCCCGAAGATCCACTTACAGTTTTTGAAGACCCAACATCCATCCTCAACGAAGTGGCAGAAGTCCTAATCGAAGCCAGCAAAAGTCTTCATCCAAGCGGGCCAAATTCTTCATCCAAGCCGGCAAAAGTCTTCATCCAGACGGAATCTTCTATCTTTATCCATCCGGCGCGAAGCGGCTTCATCTTCAAGACATCCGGCACAGAGCATCCTCTTCAATCAACATCTCTTCCAGAATGAAGGTTCCTTTAAGGGACGTCATCCAAGATGGCGTCCCTTGAATTCCGATTGGCTGATTCTATCAGCCAATCGGAATTAAAGGGTAAAAAATCCTATTGGAACAGCTAATAGAATGCAAGCTCAATCCTATTGGCTAATTGCATCAGCCAATATGATTTTTTACCCTTTAATTCCAATTGGCTGATCAGCAAATCGGAATTCAAGGGACGTCATCTTGGATGACGTCCCTTAAATGAAGCTTCATTCTGGAAGAGACGTTGATTGAAGAAGATGCTCTGCGCCGGATGTCTTGAAGATGGAGCCGCTCTTCGGCCCGCTTGGATGAAGACTTCTGCCGGCTTCAATGAGGACATCTGCCGCTTGTTGAGGATGGATGTTGGGTCTTCAAAAACTGTAAGTTGATCTTCGGTGGTTAGTGTTAGTTTTTTTTAAGGGTTTATTGGGTGGGTTTTATTTTTAGCTTAGGGTTTGGGCGGAAAAAGAGCTAACTGCCCTTTTAAGGGCAATACCCATACAAATGCCCTTTTCAGGGCAATGGGGAGCTTAGGTTTTTTAGATAGGGTTTTATTTGGGGGGCTTGGTTATGTGGGTGGTGGGTTTTACTGTTAGGGGGTTGTTTGTATTATTTTTTTACAGGTAAAAGAGCTGATTTCTTTGGGCAATGCCCTGCAAAAGGCCCTTTTCGGGGGGGGGGGGGGTATTTAATTAATTGTATTTAATTAATGTAATTTATTTAATTGTAAAGTAAGGTTAGGTGTTAGTGTAACTCAGGTTAGGTTTTATTTTACAAGTACATTTTTATTTATTTTAGCTAGGTAGCTAGTAAATAGTTAATAACTATTTAATAACTAGTCTACCTAGTTAAAATAAATACAAACTTACCTGTGAAATAAAAATAAAACCTAAGATAGATACAATGTAACTATTAGTTATATTGTAGCTAGCTTAGGGTTTATTTTATAGGTAAATATTTAGTTTTAAATAGGAATTATTTAGTTAATGATAGTAATTTTTATTTTGATTTATGTTAATTATGTTAAAGTTAGTTGGTGTTAGGGTTAGGGTTAGACTTAGGGTTACGGTTAGGGTTTAATAACTTTATTATAGTGGCGGCGATGTTAGGGACAGCAAATTAGGGGTTAATAACAGTAATGTAGGTTGCAGCGATGTTAGGGACAGCAGATTAGGGGTTAATAATATTTATCTAGTGTTTACGATGCGGGAGTGTGGCGGTTTAGGGGTTAATATGTTTATTATAGTGGCTGCGATGTCCGGAGTGGCAGATTAGGGGTTAATAATTTTATTTTAGTGTTTGCGATGCGGGAGGGCCTCAGTTTAGGGGTTAATAGGTAGTTTATGGGTGTTAGTGTACTTTTTAGCACTTTAGTTATGAGTTTTATGGTATGGCGTTGTAGCATAAAACCCATAACTACTGACTTTCAGTTTATGGTATGGATCTTAACGGTATAGGGTGTACCGCTCACTTTTTGCCCTCCCAGGCAAACTCGTAATACCGGTGCCATTGAAAAAGGACTTTTGGAAAGCTGCGGTAGTTACGTAGCGTTAAGGCCAAAAAAGTGTGCGGTGCAGCTAAACCTTCAAGACTTGTAATACCAGCGTTAGTGAAAAAGAGCCATAACGCTGCTTTTTCACTCATACCGCAAAACTCGTAATCTAGCCAAAAATTATCCAAAACCATAAAAATTATTCCTATTCTAATACCCCGTTTTAAAAAAAACCAACCCCCCCCCCCCCCCCAATCTATAATAAATTACCAAGGGCCTTTTGTAGGGCATTGCCCAAAAGTTTACAGCTCTTTTGCAAAAAAAGAGAAACAAACACCCCTAACATTACAAACCCCCACCCCCCCAACCCACAAATCAAAAATAAACCTAATCTACCCATTTTATCGGATTTGCCCTTAAAAGGTCATTCAGCTCTTTTAAGGCCCATTAAAAATAAAAAATAACTAATCTAAAAAAAGAAAAATAAACACCTCAAAAATAAAAAAAATCCCATTACAAAAAATAAACAGAATTATCCAAAATTATAAAATGTATTCCTATTCTAATACCCCGTTTAAAAAAAAAAACTCACCACTAAATAAAAAGAACCTAATCTATAATAAAGTACCAAAAGCCCTTAAAAGGGCCTTTTGTAGGGCATTGCCCTAAAGTTAAAAAATTAAAACAAACACTCCCTAACATTACAAACCCCCACTCCCCCAAACCCACAAAATAAAAAAAACCTAACTAAAAAAAAACCTAATCCACCCATTACCCTGAAAAGGGCATTGAATGGGCATTGCCCTTAAAAGGGCATTCAGCTCTTTTTCAGCCCATTAAAAGCCCTAATCTAAACCCCCCCCCCAAAAAAAAACCCCAAAAAACCTAACACTAACCCCAAAATCGTTACTCACAGTTGCTGAAGTCTGGTGAAAGATCTTCATCCCAGTGATGAAGCATCTTCATCCAGGCGGCTCCATCTTCATCTATTGCGGGATCGGCATCTCTTCATCCCTGCGGAGACGGAGCAGTCGATGAACTGAGGCGGAGGTCCAGGCGGAGCTTCATCGGTCCGATGTGGAGGCCCTCTTCATGCAATCATTCGCCGCACACTGAGGATTCAATGCAAGGTACCCCTTTTATATTGGGGTACCGTTGCATTCCTATTGGCTGAAAAACTAAAATCAGCCAATAGAAATTAGAGCTGCTTAAATCCTATTGGCTGATTTAAACAGCCAATAGGATTTAAGCAGCTCTCATTCCTATTGGCTGATTTGTGTCAGTAAACTGCGGTTTAGGGGTTAATAGGTTTAGTTAGTTTTACGATGTTTGGGAATAGCGGTTTAGGGGTTAATAGAATTATTTAGGGATTGTAATGCTTGTGGGATACTCCTCTATCAAACCAAACTTGACCAGTAGTCTTGTTATCCCGGCGTTGAGCCGGAATGATAGAGAATATCCCAGAGCAGAGAAAGTTAGTAAGATGAGGAGGGCGGCACTCACCACAGGCAGGACAGTCCCCAGCGGCAATGGCAGAGCAGTCCAAGGCAAATCACTAGAATGGTTAGACAGGCAGGATTTGGCAACAGTAAAGCAGTCCAAGGGCAAACCACTAGAATGGTCAGGCAGGCAGAGTTCGGCAACAAAGAGGCAATCCAGAACAACAGGGGTTAAACAGGCAGAGTAGTCGAGTAGTCAGACAGGCAGGGTTCAGCAGCAGTATATGAATCCAGCAATTTAGAGGTTAAACAGGCAGAGTAGTCAGATAGGCAGGGTTCAGCAGCAGTATATGAATCCAGCATTTTAGGGGTTAAACAGGCAGAGTAGTGAGACAGGCAGAGTTCAGCAACAGTATATCAATCCAGCAATTTAGGGGTATAACAGGCAGAGTAGTCCGACAGGCAGGGCTCAAACACATAAAGGCAATACAGTAGTAACGATCTATCACACCCAGGAGCACACAAAGTAACACCTATACTTGGGCAGTGATAGATCATTATTGAGCGACCTACATAGGCACAGGATTCACGCCAGAGGAATCCGGACCGGTATCTGAGAGAGGAGCGTGCGGCAGTGACGTCAGCGGCGCACACATCTGGACCCGACACAGCCCCTGGCAACAAGCAGTGAAGGAGACGCTGCGCCCCTAGCAACGGCTAGAGCGGTGTGGCGTGACAGTGTTTTAGCTAGTGTCGGCGATGTCGGGGAACTGAGGTTTAGATTAGAACAATGAAAAATTCCGAATATGAATAAAGAATGGATCCAAAAATTCTGAAACTGAATTATTAATTTTCTGAATTTTTCTGAATTTTAGTTATGGTGTCAATTCGGAAATTCGGATGCATTTGAATCTCCGAATCAGTCAAAATTCGGCCGATGATGAAATTCTACCGAAACGAAACGCACATGTCTACTATCTATCTATCATCTATGTGGCAAACCTAGCCACTTCTGGACTATAATGTAAGAAAGGTTGTCTATATGCTGTATTGTGTGCTATGTAGATGTGACAGACCCTTCTGTCAGGACTGAAGGAGTTAACTGTGTTTAGCTTTAAGAAGCTAATTTTCTAAATACAAGTTGCTGGCTCCAGCCATAATTTAGTTAGTGATGAGAATTCCATTGTTTGATCACCTTCAGAGAGAAAATGCCTAAGTGATAAGAAGAGCCAAGAGTGTCTTGGGTTTAAAGTATTTAAGTAATGTAATTCTATTGTTTCATAAAAGGGCGTCTTCCCCTTTTATCTAATGTACAATATTCTTTCAACCCCCCATCTGGGGGGGGGGGGTCAGACCTGCATAAATACTAGGCATAGCCTTTTAATAAATGTCTTTCTGTTTTAAACCTGAAAACTGGCTGGGTCGTGAGTTATTGACTCCCAAACTGTGTTTCGTCCGGTTATTGGGAGTATTTTAATATTGCTCTCCGCTACAATTGGTGGCAAGCGTTGGGATCAGACCTTACAGCCGAAAAGCGCAATTCGTGCAATTGTAACTGCCGAATAAGAAAAGGGAATGGCAAGCAGAATACAGTGAAAGAACCGACTACCGAAGTGAATGGAGACGGATTATTCTAAGCTAAAGAGACAAACGTTAAAGGAACTGCTAGAAGCCAGGGGAAAGATAGCCAGCAGCAAACCCAAGGCTATATTAATTGCCGAGCTGATGGAGGGAGACAGAGCTCGCAGCGCTACGCCTCCAGCTGCCATGGAGGAGACCCTATACCAGAGGGAAATGAGGACCAGGCTGGAATTTTTACCCCAACCTGTACCACGGGACATGCTATCCGTGGTAATGGCAGATGTGCAGGAGTACGTGATGGCACACAGTCCGCGGAATGCATCCTCCCGAGCAGAATCCATTTCGGAAGCACTCAGCAACCCAGTAGGACCCAAAATCCCATACCATGCCTTTAAAATGTTTTGTGAGGAGAAGGATGAGATCGATGGGTATTTACAGGATTTTGAGAGACTGTGCGAGTTACATGATTTGGAGCAGTCCGTATGGGTGCCGGTGCTAGCAGGCAAGCTAGCCGGTAGGGCAGCGGAAGCGTATCGCGCTGTACCCAGGGAGGACAGCAAGGATTACGCTAAAGTGAAGAGCGCAATCTTGGAAAGATATGCCATTACCCCAGAGGCATACTGGCGCAAGTTTAGAGGCCTGCGCAAGCCAGAAAGAGATTCTCATGCAGAGTGGGCCCACAAGCTGGATCAAGCATCTCAGGGGTGGATACAGGCCAGCCAAGCTACCACCATGGAAGAATTGCGACAACTGATGCTGTTGGAGCAATTCTTTAACGGCTTGTCCCCAGAAGCCCAAGAATGGGTGAGAGATCGAAAACCCCTCACCTTAACCGAAGCAGCCAGATTAGCAGACCAGCATTTTGACGCCAGGAGGCACCATGGACTACTACCTAAGATGTACACTCGACCCACAGGACAGCCCTCTACAGTCTAACAACCCCACAGCGGCACCGTTTCGCCCAGCCCCAGGGAATCCACCACCCCCCTCACGATACAATGGACGGGCGAATATACAATGCCACACCTTCAAGCAGTGGGGACATATGGCACGTGAGTGCACCCAAAATCGGAGCAGACAAGCTTGGAACCAGGTCAGACAGAACCTGGCCCCAAGGGCGGCTGCTCACCATTACCAAACGGAGCCAGCTGCTCATGAGGGGTTGAGCACCCCAGCCGGGGAACCCCTGGGAATTCTGCATGAGGTGATGTCGGTCCGGGCCACCGATAACCGGCAACATCACCGTCAGCGGGTGACCGTGGAGGGGAAGGAGGTCCAGGGACTTCGGGATTCGGGAGCTACTTTAACCCTGATAGCCCCCCATTTGGTGCCAGATACAGCACACACGGGCGGATCCGTGGCAGTACGAGTGGCAGGGGGAGCAGTATACCGACTGCCCACTGCTAAGATTCATTTGGATTGGGGTGCCGGGGAGGGCATGGTAGAAGTGGGCTTAATGCAAAACCTACCAGCGGATGTTGTACTTGGGAATGACCTGGGTCAGATGACCTCTGCTTTTGTACCTCAGGCTCCACATCAGGAGGTCCACCCAGTAACCACCCGGCAGCAGGCACGCACTACGGCCCCACCAGCTCACCACGAGGCTCAGGTAAGAGACCATGACACCCCCTTGACACGTATGACTTGGGATACCCCCACCCAATTTGAGGCGGAGGTGAAAGCTGACCCCACGCTGCAGGTATACCGGGATAAAGGGAACACCGATCAGGCTGGGTTAGAAGGGGAACGGTACGTCTGGGAGAAAGGGTTATTGTACCGCATAGCCGATTGGGGGGTAGGCAGAGCAGTCACCGTGACCACTAAGCAACTGGTAGTACCCCAGAAGTATAGGCAGAAACTGCTCAGGATAGCTCATGACATTCCCCTGTCAGGCCACCTGGGAATGACACGCACCCGCTACAGATTGACCCACACCCTTTTCTGGCCTGGGATCTCTAAAGATGTACGGCAATATTGCACCTCCTGTGACGTGTGCCAATGAGTAGGCAAACGAGGTGACCACCCTAAGGCTAAATTATGCCCGTTACCCATTATTGAGGAACCCTTTAGCAGGGTAGCAGTAGATATCGTAGGGCCTCTACCCAAGCCCAGTCCCTCCGGGAAGAGGTACATTTTAACCGTAGTGGACTATGCCACTAGGTACCCCGAGGCCATTGCTCTCTCCAACATCCATGCAGAGACGGTAGCTGAAGCCTTAATAAAAATATTTTCCCGGGTAGGGTTCCCCCAGGAGATAATATCAGATAGGGGCACCCAGTTTACCGCAGAGGTGACCCAACAACTTTGGAGGGTATGTGGTGTTAGACCCATAATTAACTCAGCCTACCATCCCCAGTCCAATGGGTTATGTGAGAGATTTAATGGGACTTTAAAACAGATGCTCCGTACATTTGGCGAGACTCATAAGGACTGGGAGCGCTACCTACCCCATCTGCTTTTCACATATAGGGAGGTACCCCAAGAGTCGACAGGTTTTTCCCCCTTCGAATTGCTATTTGGGAGAAGGGTGCGGGGGCCATTAAACCTCATTAGGGAGCATTGGGAGGGAGAGAGTAGCCCCAATGGTACACCCATTGTATCTTACGTGCTGGAGTTCAGGGACCGACTGGAGGCCTTAACCCAGGCTGTACGCACCAACCTCCAGACGACTCAACAACGCCAGCGCCGCTGGTACGATAGGGGAGCCAGGGATCGCAGCTTCCAAGTGGGGCAGAAAGTTTTAATTTTAAAACCCGTACGCACCGACAAACTGCAGGCCGTCTGGCAAGGCCCATACCAGGTAGTAGAGCAGCGATGCGACACTACCTATGTGATTGGCCCCTGCTCAGGGGTAGGGAAGCGACGCATGCTTCATGTGAACATGCTCAAACCCTACCATGAGAGGGTGGAGGACGTGGCGGCAATATGTGGCCTCTGAGGATCAGGAGAATCTGCCTCTCCCTGACCTATTAGAATCAGAGGACCAAATAGAGCCCTCCAGGGGCGTTCAGCTGGGGGAGCGGCTAAGCCCTTCGGAGCGTGCCCAGGTACAGGAGTTGATAGTAGCTAAAGGGGCTATCTTCTCCCATTTACCTGGGTACACCCCGCTGGCCACTCACCGAGTTGAAACCCTGGGACAGCTACCTATGCGGCAGACCCCGTATCGTGTCCCTGAAGCAGTCAAGGCACACATGAAGGCAGAAATTGACGAGATGTTGCAACTAGGGGTTATCGAACCTTCCGACAGCCCCTGGGCATCGCCGGTAGTGTTGGTACCCAAGAAAGACGGCACCACATGCTTCTGTGTTGACTACCGGAGGCTAAATGACAAACCGGTGTCTGATGCCTATCCGATGCCCCGGATAGACGAGTTGCTTGATAAAATGGCTAGGGGACAGTATCTTACGACCATAGACTTATGCAAGGGATACTGGCAAATCCCGCTAGCCAATGACGCCATCCCCAAGTCGGCGTTTGTCACCCCGTTTGGCCTGTACCAATTTCGGGTCATGCCTTTCGGGATGAAGAACGCTCCGGCGACCTTTCAAATGATGGTAGATCGGCTACTGGACGGGTTCCAGGACTATGCCTGCGCATACCTGGACGATATTGCCATATATAGCCAGAACTGGGCAGAACACCTACAGCATATAGGAGCGGTTATTGACCGTATAGGGGAGGCAGGGCTGACCCTGAAACCTAGTAAATGCCATATCAGGATGGCAGAGGTGCAGTATTTAGGCCACCGGGTGGGGAGCGCACACCAGAAACCCGAACCGGCCAAAATTGAAGCTGTTGCTAAGTGGCCCACCCCTAGGACCAAGACCCAAGTACTGGCATTTCTAGGTACGGCGGGGTACTACAGAAAGTTCGTGCCCAATTATAGTGCCCTAGCCAAACCCCTGACTGACTTGACACGTAAGAACCTTCCCCGACAAGTTACTTGGGCCCCAGAGTGTGAGCAGGCATTCCAACAACTAAAGACGGCTCTAACTAATGCGCCTGTACTTGCTGCACCCGATCCAACTAAAAGATTTCTTGTTCACACAGACGCTTCGATGTTTGGAGTGGGGGCAGTGCTGAGCCAAGTTGGAGCAGATGGCGGAGAACACCCCGTAGCTTACTTGAGCCGAAAGTTGTTGCCCCGTGAAGTAAGCTACGCCGCCATCGAAAAAGAATGCCTGGCCGTGGTGTGGGCCCTCAAAAAGTTGCAGCCGTACCTGTATGGACAACCTTTTTCCTTACTCACAGATCACAACCCGTTGGTGTGGCTGAACCGTGTGGCCGGGGACAATGCCAGGCTGCTGCGCTGGAGTTTGGCGCTGCAGCCCTTCGACTTTACCATCCATTACCGCCCAGGGAAACAAAACGGTAACGCCGACGGGTTGTCCAGACAAACTGAACTTGAAAAGTGATCTGTGAGTGCTTCCCCGGACATCCCCAAGCCGATCCGTTGGGATCAGACTGTGTATGCCGGCTTGGTTCTGGGGGAGCATTGTGGCAAACCTAGCCACTTCTGGACTATAATGTAAGAAAGGTTGTCTATATGCTGTATTGTGTGCTATGTAGATGTGACAGACCCTTCTGTCAGGACTGAAGGAGTTAACTGTGTTTAGCTTTAAGAAGCTAATTTTCTAAATACAAGTTGCTGGCTCCAGCCATAATTTAGTTAGTGATGAGAATTCCATTGTTTGATCACCTTCAGAGAGAAAACGCCTAAGTGATAAGAAGAGCCAAGAGTGTCTTGGGTTTAAAGTATTTAAGTAATGTAATTATATTGTTTCATAAAAGGGCGTCTTCCCCTTTTATCTAATGTACAATATTCTTTCAACCCCCCCATCTGGGGGGGGTGGGTCAGACCTGCATAAATACTAGGCATAGCCTTTTAATAAATGTCTTTCTGTTTTAAACCTGAAAACTGGCTGGGTCGTGAGTTATTGACTCCCAAACTGTGTTTCGTCCGGTTATTGGGAGTATTTTAATATTGCTCTCCGCTGCAATATTTATCTGTCTGTCTATTATCTGTCTATTAGTCAGGTAATCAGCTAAGGATAGGGGGTAGGCATAAAGCTTAAAGGGACACTGAACCCAAATTTTTTCTTTCGTGATTTAGATAGAGCATGCAATTTTAAGCAACTTTCTAATTTACTCCTAGTAACACATTTTCTTCATTCTCTTGGTATGTTTATTTGAAAAGCAAGAATGTAAGTTTAGATGCCGGCCCATTTTTGGTTGGATTGTCCTTGCTGATTGGACAACACCAATAAAAAATTGTTGTCCATGGTTCTAAACCAAAATTTTGCTGGCTCCTTAGCTTAGAAGCCTTCTCTTTAAAATAAAGAACGAAGAAAAATACATAATAGAAGTAAATTAGAAAGTTGCTTAAAATTGCTGCTATCTATCTGAATCATGAAAGAAAAAAAATTGGGTTCAGTGTCTCTTTAAGAGATAGATTACACTAATGTTTGCACGCAAGCAAGATAAGAATATTGTGCAGGCATTAATATGCATTCATATTGTTGGTATATATGGTGTTGGTATATATATATATTTATATATATATATATATATATATATATATATATATATATATATATATATATATATATATATATATATATATATATATATATATATATATATATATATATATATATATATATTTATATGTACCAACACATATTAAAAGTTATAAGTAAACACATTTGCTTGATCACAATCGAATTTAAAGGGACATGAAACCCAGACATTTTCTTTCATGAGTTTGGTAGAACATACAATATAAAACAACTTTCCAGTTTACTTCTATTATCAAATTTGTTTCATTCTCTTGGTATCATTTGTTGAAGGAGCAGCAATGCACTACTGGTTTCTAACTGAACAAATGGGTGAGCCATTGACAATCAGTATATATATGCAGCCACCAATCAGCAGCTAGAACCTAGGTTCTTTGCTGATCCTGAGCTTGCCTAGATAAACCTGTCAGCAAAGTATAACAAGAGAAGGAAGCAAATTAAATAATATAAGTAAATTGGAAAGTTGTTTAAAATTGTATTCTCTCACTGAATCATGAATGTTTAATTATAATTTTAGTGTCCCTTTTAACGTGCATCGAGTTAGCACAACTGAAAACCTCATGTAAAGGGTTAGGGATAAAATAGGCACTAAACACTACATACATACATTAACATAAAAATATTTATAAGGGTTTAAAGGTATATGGTAAGTGGCCATGTATTTGACTGCAAAGGACAATAATATATATAAATGTGCTAAATATTACTTCTATAATATTTAATAATGTGTTTTACTGTGTATGTCATATCACATTTCAATGTTCTTCACATAGTGGACAATGTTATTTTTATATATATATATATATACTTCCAGGTGAACCCAGCACTCTCACATCTCCAACTCCACCTGGGGTGCACCTCAAAAAATGCACATAAGTAATCCAAAGTAAGGAAGGCACTCTCCGGTTTTAGTGTAACAAAATTTACTGTAGAAAATACATGTAAACGTTTTCGGGCATACAACCGTCATTAGCCATAAAGATACAAAAATCTTACCACCATTTAGGTGCTCCCCAAGTTTAATCCCGTGTGAACCGTTCTTCCACATCCAAAAACTCTGCGGCGCACACCCATCGCAACTGCGCATGCACTGGCTGGGCTACGGAGCGCCATCTGGCCCAACAGAAGAAAAAATGCAAATTCTAGATCATGCATAACATTGGTAATAGTAGTCACAATAAAAGTAATTTTACAGTAGCATGGATACAACTATCTAATGTAGGCATAGTCAATAGTACAATTATCAGAGGCCTCTATATTGTATTCTTTAAGGCACATGTATATACCATCCATTCAGACCCAATATTTCTAATAATCTTATCATAACAAATCTTTATGAAAAATAATAAATTGAACACTGTCCGAGAGGATACTGTTTATGATTACTGTCAAACACATGGTCTGCTAAAGTTAAATAACATCAAGACTGAAGCTATTACCTGATGTCATGTCATCCCTGAGCCACATAGGTAACAGTAATATAACGTATCAATCATGGATCATACTATCTAATCACATTGATAACTCTTTACAAATAGCAAGAGATCTACTTAGCAGGTATACTCCACGCTAGCTATCATACAGTAATAAATCAAGAGTAGATACCAGATAGAATTACTCTTAGTCATATATTGGCAGTTTAGAAGTATTATATATATGAGGTAAAGCTATTGTCATCTCTCATAGGTAGGTAGAAATAGGGAATCTATTACAAGAGGGGGGGGGGACCAACAGACACCCTAATTATAAAAACACACCAAAAACATAAGGCAGCTCATGATAGCATATTACAGATAGCAGTGGAGGTCAAAATTAGATAAGTGTTAAACCCTTTTGGCACAAGGGTATCCAAGGTATATATCCATTTTGACTCCCTTTGGAGGAGCATCTTTCCTCTATCGCCACCTCTTGTGGGTGCAGGGATATGGTCTATGATTATATACCTAAGATCAGAAACAGTATGTCCGTGTGTCAAAAAATGCCTAGCCACCGGTTGCTCAGCACTGCCAACATTAAGTGCAGTGCATATTGCAGACCGGTGGTTAGCCATCCTCGTCCTCAGGTCATCCTGGGTCTTCCCTATGTATAATATTCCACAGCGGAAATGTAGCATATACACTATATGTGTAGTGGTAGTTAATGGTGTACCGATTATTCCTCCATGGATGAACAAAGTATTTTTTTGCGATAGACCACCATAGGTTACGCATACTCTGCATCTATAGCAACAATTCCTCTCAGTGCCCAGCCATGTTCTACTGGTATAGCTTAATCTAGATTCTGTTCGTAACAGTTGGTCTCATAGAAACCTACCCTTCCTGTACCCTACTATTGGACTATCAACCTTACTGAATGGTAGATTGTTATCTGATTTAAATATATTCCAGTTCTTCCTTAGAATATTAGGCAAGTCCATTTTGTCTGGAGTGAAGTCAGTACAGAATATCAGTCTCTTGTTGCCCTGTTCTCTTATCTTTTTCACAAGGGCCTGATTCTGAGTCACTGACAAGGTTTCCTCAAGTGGTTTCTGTAGGTACTTGTAGTCATACCCTCTTTGTTGAAACTTCAGGTGCATCTCCCTCAGTTGACACTCCTTAGTAGTAGGGTCTGTGTTGTTCCTCACTACCCTTTTGAACCGAGAGCGTGGTAGCACATTTTTCAGACTGTGATGATGACAGCTGGTAGCTTCCAGCAGGGAATTGCGGTCTGTCTGTTTATGGAATCATTTAGTTGTTAGTTGGTTATCCACTTTGAGTATCCTAAGATCCAGGAAATCGATCTGTGTTTTATCATAGGTCATCTTAAACTTCAAATTTTGGTTCTGTCTGTTCAACTCGGAGAACCAACCTTCAAGATCTTTCACTGACCCCCTCCATAGCTTCAGTCTGGATGTTACTTAACTTTAGCAGACCATGTGTTTGACAGTAATCATAAACAGTATCACTTTGGACAGTGTTCCCTCAATTATTTTTCATAAAGATCTGTTATGATAAGATTATTAGAAATTATACTATCCATTTAATCTGAATGGATAGTATATATAAGTACACCTTTAAGACTACAATACAGAAGCCTCTGATAATTTTATTCTTGACTATGCCTACATTAGATAGTTGTATCGATGCTACAGTAAAATTGCTTTTATTGTGACTACTATTATCAATGTTAAAATAGACACAGACCTGCACAATGGAGCGCTCTATGCAGTCTCCAACAAATATCTTCAATCATTCCACATCGGCTCAATGGAAAGTGGGTGAGATCTTCCTCCCTGAGTTCATGGGTTAGGGCAACTTTCATAAGCGTGTCTGCTTAACACGATGAAAAAACAGATAGCGTCCAGCAGCGAAAAGTGCACAAAACCCACATAATAAAATCAAAGACGTTTAATAGTACATTTATAATAAAAATGACTGGTCAGTACAAAAAGATAAAAAGTTCAGGTTGATGAACAGATGCATAGGGCAGATGCGTTTCATGCACACTTGGTCACTGCTTACCAGCAGCAGTGACCAAGTACCTGTACCTGTATATCTATTCATATATATATATATATATAATTCATTAAAATTATGGGGGGAGATAAAAAACTAAAATTAAAATCCTCCATGTCTCAAAATTAAATCAATGTAAATATTTGCATAGGAAATTAGTACATCTAGGCAAGTATCCCCGCTTGCTTTCCCCCAGAAATTCTTAATATACAATGTTTCCAATGCACAAGAGAATTGTGGGTAAGATATGCAAATTAGATATGCAAATTCTCAATTTTTTTGCTTCAAAAATACTGTTTTGACACAGCGATCCTTTTAAACAGGAATATGACAGCAAACCAGAAATCACTCACTAGACAAGCCTATGCAAATATTTACATTGATTTAATTTTGAGACATGGAGGATTTTAATTTCATTTTTTTATCTCCCCCCATAATTTTAATGAATTTTGGTTTAACCATGAAAATAGCTTTTCCAATGCAGCAACCAGAAATCTATCTCTTACTGATGAGTTCCAAAAAGAACGAAACAGGCTTGTCTAGTGAGTGATTTCTGGTTTGCTGTCATATTCCTGTTTCAAAGGATTGCTGTGTCAAAACAGTATTTTTGAAGCAAAAAAAATAAGAATTTGCATATCTAATTTGCATATCTTACCCACAATTCTCTTGTGCATTGGAAACATTGTATATTAAGAATTTCTGGGGGAAAGCAAGCGGGTATACTTGCCTAGATGTACTAATTTCCTATGCAAATATTTACAATTGATTTTATATATATATATATATATATATATATATATATATATATATATATATATATATATATATATATGTGTGTGTGTGTGGGTGTGTGATCGCTTGAGAACAATGCTCCTTGGGATAGCACTTCTTTAGAGCTCTAGTTAACTGTTTTGCAAAACAAAAAAATTCACAAAACACATCAAAAATACATTACAAAGTATAGTTACACTCATAATAACACCATCTATTAAACATGCACTGCCTAGTACAGTTACACTCATAATAACACCATTTAATAAACATACATTACACAGTACAGTTACACTCATAATAACACCATCTAATAAATATACATTACAGAGTACAGTTACACACATAATAACACCATCTATTAAACATGCACTGCATAGTACAGTTACACTCATAATAACACCATTTAATAAACATACATTACACAGTACAGTTACACTCATAATAACACCATCTAATAAATATACATTACACAGTACAGTTACACTCATAATAACACTGTCTGATAAAAATACATTACAAAGTACAGTTACACTCATAGTAACGCCATCTAATAAATATACATTACAAATTACAGTTACAGTATTAATAACAACATCTAATAAAAATACATTACAAAGTAAAGTTACACTCATAACGCCATCTAATAAAAATATATTAAAAAGTACAGTTACACTCATAATAACACCATCTAATAAAAACACATTGCACACAGTACAGTTACACACATAATAACACCATCTAATAAATATACATTTTACAGTACAGTTACACTCATATTAACACTGTCTAATATAAATACATTACACAGTACAGTTACACTCATAATAACACTATCTAGTAAAAATACATTACACAGTACAGTTACATTCATAATAACACTATCTAATAAATATACATTACACAGTACAGATACACACATAATAACACCATCTAATAGAAATAAATGACACAGCACAGTTACACTCATAATAACACTATGTAGTAAATATACATTACACAGTACAGTTGCACACATAATAACACCATCTAAAAAAAATATTACACAGTACAGTTACACTCATAATAACACTATATAATAAAAATACATTACACAGTACAGTTACACACATAATAACACCATCTAATAAATATACATTACACAGTACAGTTAAACATATAATAACACCATTTAATAAATATACATTACCCAGTGCAGTAACACATATAATAAGACCATCTAATAAATATACATTACACAGTACATTTACACATAAAACAACACCATCTAATATATATATATATATATATATATATATATATATATATATATATATATATATTATATATATATATATATACATTACACAGTACAATTACACATAATAACACCATCTACAATACAAAGTAAAGTTACACTCATAATTACACCATATAATAAAAATACATTTAAAGTACAGTTACACCCATCATAACACCTTTATAATAAATATACATTACACAGTACAGTTATATATATAATAACACCATCTATTGAATATACATTACACAGTACAGTTACACTCATAATAACACAATCTAATAAAAATACATTACAATGTACAGTTACTCTCATAATAACAACATCTAACAAATATACATTGCAAAGTACAGTAACACTCATAATAACACCATCTAATAATTATACATTACACAGAACAGTTACACTCATAATAACACCATATAATAAATATACATTACAAAGTACAGTTACATTTATAATAAAACCATCTAATAAATATACATTACACAGTAGAGTTACACTCATAATAACACCATCTAAAAATATACATTACGAAGCGCAGTTACACTCATAATAACACCATCTAATTAAAATGCATTACAAAGAACAGTTACACTCATAATAACACAATCTAAAAAATATACATTACACAGTGCAGTCAAACATATAATAACACCATCTAATAAAAATACATTACACAGTACAGTTGCACTCATATTAACACCATGTAATAAAAATACATCACACAGTACAGTTACACTCATAATAACACCTTCTAATAAATATACATTACACAGTACAGTTACACATATAATAATATTATCTAATAAAAATACATTACACAGTACAGTTACACTCATCATTACACAATCAAATAAATATACATTACACAGTACAGTTACACTCATAATAACACCATCTAATAAATATACATTACACAGTACAGTTACACATATAATAATACCATCTAATAAAAATACATTACACAGTACAGTTACACTCATAATAACACAATCTAATTAAAATACATTACAAAGAACAGTTACACTCATAATAACACAATCTAATAAATATACATTACACAGTACAGTTAAACATATAATAACACCATCTAATAAAAATACATTACACAGTACAGTTGCACTCATATTAACACAATCTAATAAAAATGCATCACACAGTACAGTTACACTCATAATAACACCATCTAATAAATATACATTACACAGTAGTTACACATATAATAATATTATCTAATAAAAAATACATTACACAGTACAGTTACACTCATAATAACACAATCTAATAAATATACATTACACAGTACAGTTACACTCATAATAACACCATCTAATAAATATACATTACACAGTACAGTTACACATATAATAATACAATCTAATAAAAATACATTACACAGTACAGTTACACACATAATAACACCATCTAATTAAAATACATTACAAAGGACAGTTACACTCAAAATAACACAATCTAATAAATATACATTACACAGTACAGTTAAACATATAATAACACCATTTAATGAAAATACATTACACAGTACAGTTACACTCATATTAACACCATCTAATAAAAATACACCACACAGTACAGTTACACTAATAATAACACCATCTAATAAATATACATTACATAGTACAGTTACACATATAATAATACCATCTAATAAAAATACATTACACAGTACAGTTACACTCATAATAACACAATCTAATAAATATACATTACACAGTACAGTTACACTCATAATAACACCATCTACTAAATATACATTACACAGTACATTTACACATAAAACAACACCATCTAATATATATATATATATATATATATATATATACATTACACAGTACAATTACACATAATAACACCATCTACAATACAAAGTAGAGTTACACTCATAATAACACCATCTAATAAAAATACATTCAAAGTACAGTTACACTCATCATAACACCTTTATAATAAATATACATTACACAGTACAGTTATATATATATAATAACACCATCTATTGAATATACATTACACAGTACAGTTACACTCATAATAACTCAATCTAAAAAAATACATTACAATGTACAGTTACACTCATAATAACAACATCTAACAAATATAAATTGCAAAGTACAGTAACACTCATAATAACACCATCTAATAATTATACATTACACAGAACAGTTACACTCATAATAACACCATATAATAAATATACGTAACACAGTTCAGTTAAGCTTATAATAACACCATCTAATAAAAATAAATTACAATTTACAGTTATATTTATAATAACACCATCTAATAAATATACATTACTAAGTACAGTTACACTCATAATAACACCATCTAATTAACATGCATTACAAAGAACAGTTACACTCATAATAACACAATCTAATAAATATACATTACACAGTACAGTTAAACATATAATAACACCATCTAATGTAAATACATTACACAGTACAGTTGCACTCATATTAACACCATGTAAAAAAAATACATCACACAGTACAGTTACACTCATAATAACACCTTCTAATAAATATACATTACACAGTACAGTTACACATATAATAATACCATCTAATAAAAATACATTACACAGTACAGTTACACTCATCATTACACAATCGAATAAATATACATTACACAGTACAGTTACACTCATAATAATACCATCTAATAAAGATACATTACACAGTACAGTTACACATATAATAATACCATCTAATAAAAATACATTACACAGTACAGTTACACTCATCATTACACAATCGAATAAATATACATTACACAGTACAGTTACACTCATAATAACACCATCTAATTAAAATACATTACAAAGAACAGTTACACTCATAATAACACAATCTAATAAATATCCATTACACAGTACAGTTAAACAAATAATAACACCATCTAATTAAAATACATTACATAGTACAGTTGCACTCATATTAACACAATCTAATAAAAATGCATCACACAGTACAGTTACACTCATAATAACACCATTTAATAAATATACATTACACCATACAGTTACACATATAATAATACTATCTAATAAAAATACATTACACAGTACAGTTACACTCATAATAACACAATCTAATAAATATATATTACACAGTACAGTTACACTCATAATAACACCATCTAATAAATATACATTACACAGTACAGTTACACATATAATAATACCATTTAATAAAAATACATTACACAGTACAGTTACACTCATAATAACACCATCTAATTAAAATACATTACAAAGAACAGTTACACTCAAAATAACACAATCTAATAAATATTCATTACACAGTACAGTTAAACATATAATAACACCATCTAATGAAAATACATTACACAGTACAGTTACACTCACGTTAACACCATCTAATAAAAATACATCACACAGTACAGTTATACTAATAATAACACCATCTAATAAATATACATTACACAGTACAGTTACACATATAATAATACCATCTAATAAAAATACATTACACAGTACAGTTACACTCATAATAATACAATCTAATAAATATACATTACACAGTAAAGTTACACTCATAATAACACCATCTAATAAATATACATTACACAGTACAGTTACACATACCATCTAATAATAATACATTACACAGTACAGTTACACTCATAATAACATCATCTAATAATATACATTACAAAGTAAAGTTAAACTCATAATAACACCATCTAATAAAAAATACATTACAAAGGACAGTTACACTCATAATAACACAATCTAATAAACATACATTGCAAAGTACAGTTACAATCATCACATCATCTAATAAATATACAATACACAGTACAGTTACACATATAATAACACCTTCTAATACAAATACATTAGACAATACAGATACACTCATAATAACACCATTTAATAAAAACACTTTACAAAATACAATTACACTCATAATAACACCATCTAATAAAAATACATTGCACAGGACAGTTACACTCATCATAACACCATCTAAGAAAAATACATTACACTGTACAGTTACACTCATAATAGCACCATCTAATAAAAATACATTACACAGTACAGTTACACTCATCATAACACCCTCTAAGACAAATACATTACACAGTACAGTTACACATATAATAACACCATCTAATAAAAATATATTATACAGTACAGTTACACAAATAATAACACCATCTAAGAAAAATACCTTACACAGTACAGTTACACACATAATAACCATCTAATAAATATACATTACACAGTACAAGTTACACACATAATAACACCATCTAATAAATATACATTACACAGTACAGTTACACTCATCATAACACCATCTAAGAAAAATACATTACACAGTACAGTTACACTCATAATAGCACCATCTAATAAAAATACATTACACAAGTACAAGTTACACTCATCATAACACCATCTAAGAAAAATACATTACACAGTACAGTTACACTCATAATAGCACCATCTAATACAAATACATTACACAGTACAATTACACTCATCATAACACCAACTAAGAAAAATGTATGACACATTACAGTTACACATATAATAACACAATCTCATAAAAATATATTACAGAGTACAGTTACACTCATAATAACACCATATAATAAAAATACATTAAACAGTACAGTTACAAATATAACAGTCTAATAAAAATACATTATACAGCACAGTTGCACTCATAATAACACCATATAATAAAAATACATTACACAGTACAGTTACACTCATATTAACACTGTCTAATAAAAATACATTACACAGTACAGTTACACTCATAATAACACTATCTAATACAAATACATTACACAGTACAGTCACACACATAATAACACCATTTAATAAAAATGCATTAAACAGTACAGTTACACTCATAATAACACTATGTAGTAAATATACATTACACAGTACAGTTACAAACATAATAACACCATCTAAAAAATACATTACACAGTATAGTTACACTCATAATAGCACCATCTAATAAAAATCCATTACACAGTACAGTTACACTCATCATAACACCATCTAAAAAATACATTACACAGTACAGGTACACTCATAATAACACCATCTAATAAAAATACATTACAAAGTACAGTTACACTCATAATAACACCATCTACTAAACATACTTTACAAAGTACAGATAAACTCATCACATCATCTAATAAATATACAATACACAGTACAGTTACACATATAATAACACCTACTAATACAAATACATTATACAGTACAGATACACTCATAATAACACCATCTAATAAAAATACACTACAAAGTACAATTACACTCATAATAACACCATCTAATAAAATACATTACACAGTACAGTTACACTCATCATAACACCATCTAAGAAAAATACATTACACAGTACAGTTACACTCATATTAGCACCATCTAATAAAAATATATTACAACGTACAGTTACACATATAATAACCAGCTAATAAAAATACATTACACAGTACAGTTACACTCATAATAACACCATCTTATAAAAAATACATTACACAGTACAGTTAAACTCATCATAACACCATCTAAGAAAAATACATTACATAATACAGTTACACATATAATAACACTGTCTAATAAAAATACATTACACAGTATAGTTACACTCATAATAGCACCATCTAATAAAAATCCATTACACAGTACAGTTACACTCATCATAACACCATCTAAAAAATACATTACACAGTACAGGTACACTCATAATAACACCATCTAATAATATACATTACAAAGTAAAGTTAAACTCATAATAACACCATCTAATAAAAATACATTACAAAGTACAGTTACACTCATAATAACACCATCTACTAAACATACTTTACAAAGTACAGATAAACTCATCACATCATCTAATAAATATACAATACACAGTACAGTTACACATATAATAACACCTTCTAATACAAATACATTATACAGTACAGATACACTCATAATAACACCATAAAAAAACATACACTAAAAAGTACAATTACACTCATAATAACACCATCTAATAAAATACATTGCACAGTATAGTTATACTCATCATAGCACCATCTAAGAAAAATACATTACACAGTACAACTACACTCATAATAGCACCATCTAATAAAAATACATTACACAGTACAGTTACACATATAATAACACCATCTAATAAAAATACATTACACAGTACAGTTACACTCATAATAACACCATCTTATAAAAATACATTACACAGTACAGTTAAACTCATCATAACACCATCTAAGAAAAATACATTACATAATACAGTTACACATATAACACTGTCTAATAAAAATACATTACACAGTATAGTTACACTCATAATAGCACCATCTAATAAAAAACCATTACACAGTACAGTTTAGTTACACTCATCATAACACCATCTAAGAAAAATACATTAGACAGTACAGTTGCACTCATAATAGCACCATCTAATAAAAATGCATTACACAGTATATTTACACTTATTATAACACCATCTAAGAAAAATACATTATACAGTACAGTCACACATATAACAACACCATCAAATAAAAATACATTACACAGTACAGTTACACTCATAATAGCACCATCTAATAAAAAAAAATACACAGTACAATTGCACTCATCATAACACCAACTAAGAAAAATATATGACACATTACAGTTACACTCATATTAACACTGTCTAATAAAATACATTACACAGTACAGGTACACTCATAAAAACACTATCCAATAAAAATAAATTACACAGTACAGTTACACTCATAATAACACTATCTAATAAATATACATTAGACCATACAGTTACACACTTAATAACACCATTTAATAAAAATACATTAAACAGTACAGTTACTCTCATAATAACACTATGTAGTAAATATACATTACACAGTACAGTTACACTCATAATAACACCATCTAATAATATACATTACAAAGAACAGTTAAACTCATAATAATTGCACTTATAATAACACCATCTTATAAAAATACATTACAAAGTACAGTTACACTCATAATAACACTATCTAATAAAAATACATTACACAGTACAGTTACACTCATAATAACACTATCTAATATATATATATATATATATTACACCGTACAGTTACACACATAATAACACCATTTAATAAAAATAAATTAAAGAGTAGAGTTACACTCATAATAACACTATGCAGTAAATATACATTACACAATACAGTTACACACATAATAACACTGTCTAAAAAAATAAATTACACAGTACAGTTACACACATAATAACACTATCTCATAAATATACATTACACAGTACAGTTACACAAACAATAACACTGTCTAAAAAATATACCTTACACAGTACAGTTACACACATAATACCATCTAATAAATATACATTACACAGTACAATTACACACATAATAACACCATCTAATAAATATACATTACACAGTACAGTTACACTCATAATAACATCATCTAATAAAAATACATTACACAGTACAGTTACACTCATAATAGCACCATCTAATAAAAATACATTACACAATACAATTACACTCATCATAACACCATCTAAGAAAAATACATTACACAGTACAGTTACACTCATAATAGCACCATCTAATACAAATACATTACACAGTACAATTACACTCATCATAACACCAACTAAGAAAAATGTATGACACATTACAGTTACACATATAATAACACAATCTCATAAAAATATATTACAGAGTACAGTTACACTCATAATAACACCATATAATAAAAATACATTACACAGTACAGTTACAAATATAACAGTCTAATAAAAATACATTATACAGCACAGTTGCACTCATAATAACACCATATAATAAAAATACATTACACAGTACAGTTACACTCATATTAACACTGTCTAATAAAAATACATTACACAGTACAGTTACACTCATAATAACACTATCTAATACAGTCACACACATAATAACACCATTTAATAAAAATGCATTAAACAGTACAGTTACACTCATAATAACACTATGTAGTAAATATACATTACACAGTACAGTTACAAACATAATAACACCATCTAAAAAATACATTACACAGTACAGTTACACTCATAATAACACTATCTAATAAATATACATTACACAGTAGAATTACACTCATAATAACACCATCTAATAATATACATTACAAAGTACAGTTAAACTCATAATAACACCATCTAATAAAAATACATTACAAAGTACAGTTACACTCATAATAACACCATCTACTAAACATACTTTACAAAGTACAGATAAACTCATCACATCATCTAATAAATATACAATACACAGTACAGTTACACATATAATAACACCTACTAATACAAATACATTATACAGTACAGATACACTCATAATAACACCATCTAATAAAAATACACTACAAAGTACAATTACACTCATAATAACACCATCTAATAAAATACATTACACAGTACAGTTACACTCATCATAACACCATCTAAGAAAAATACATTACACAGTACAGTTACACTCATAATAGCACCATCTAATAAAAATATATTACACAGTACAGTTACACATATAATAACCAGCTAATAAAAATACATTACACAGTACAGTTACACTCATAATAACACCATCTTATAAAAAATACATTACACAGTACAGTTAAACTCATCATAACACCATCTAAGAAAAATACATTACATAATACAGTTACACATATAATAACACTGTCTAATAAAAATACATTACACAGTATAGTTACACTCATAATAGCACCATCTAATAAAAATCCATTACACAGTACAGTTACACTCATCATAACACCATCTAAAAAATACATTACACAGTACAGGTACACTCATAATAACACCATCTAATAATATACATTACAAAGTAAAGTTAAACTCATAATAACACCATCTAATAAAAATACATTACAAAGTACAGTTACACTCATAATAACACCATCTACTAAACATACTTTACAAAGTACAGATAAACTCATCACATCATCTAATAAATATACAATACACAGTACAGTTACACATATAATAACACCTTCTAATACAAATACATTATACAGTACAGATACACTCATAATAACACCATCAAAAAACATACACTAAAAAGTACAATTACACTCATAATAACACCATCTAATAAAATACATTGCACAGTATAGTTATACTCATCATAGCACCATCTAAGAAAAATACATTACACAGTACAACTACACTCATAATAGCACCATCTAATAAAAATACATTACACAGTACAGTTACACATATAATAACACCATCTAATAAAAATACATTACACAGTACAGTTACACTCATAATAACACCATCTTATAAAAATACATTACACAGTACAGTTAAACTCATCATAACACCATCTAAGAAAAATACATTACATAATACAGTTACACATATAACACTGTCTAATAAAAATACATTACACAGTATAGTTACACTCATAATAGCACCATCTAATAAAAAACCATTACACAGTACAGTTTAGTTACACTCATCATAACACCATCTAAGAAAAATACATTAGACAGTACAGTTGCACTCATAATAGCACCATCTAATAAAAATGCATTACACAGTATATTTACACTTATTATAACACCATCTAAGAAAAATACATTATACAGTACAGTCACACATATAATAACACCATCAAATAAAAATACATTACACAGTACAGTTACACTCATAATAGCACCATCTAATAAAAAAAATACACAGTACAATTGCACTCATCATAACACCAACTAAGAAAAATATATGACACATTACAGTTACACTCATATTAACACTGTCTAATAAAATACATTACACAGTACAGTTACACTCATAAAAACACTATCCAATAAAAATAAATTGCACAGTACAGTTACACTCATAATAACACTATCTAATAAATATACATTAGACCATACAGTTACACACTTAATAACACCATTTAATAAAAATACATTAAACAGTACAGTTACTCTCATAATAACACTATGTAGTAAATATACATTACACAGTACAGTTACACTCATAATAACACCATCTAATAATATACATTACAAAGAACAGTTAAACTCATAATAATTGCACTTATAATAACACCATCTTATAAAAATACATTACAAAGTACAGTTACACTCATAATAACACTATCTAATAAAAATACATTACACAGTACAGTTACACTCATAATAACACTATCTAATATATATATATATATTACACCGTACAGTTACACACATAATAACACCATTTAATAAAAATAAATTAAAGAGTAGAGTTACACTCATAATAACACTATGCAGTAAATATACATTACACAATACAGTTACACACATAATAACACTGTCTAAAAAAATAAATTACACAGTACAGTTACACACATAATAACACTATCTCATAAATATACATTACACAGTACAGTTACACAAACAATAACACTGTCTAAAAAATATACCTTACACAGTACAGTTACACACATAATACCATCTAATAAATATACATTACACAGTACAATTACACACATAATAACACCATCTAATAAATATACATTACACAGTACAGTTACACTCATAATAACATCATCTAATAAAAATACATTACACAGTACAGTTACACTCATAATAGCACCATCTAATAAAAATACATTACACAATACAATTACACTCATCATAACACCATCTAAGAAAAATACATTACACAGTACAGTTACACTCATAATAGCACCATCTAATACAAATACATTACACAGTACAATTACACTCATCATAACACCAACTAAGAAAAATGTATGACACATTACAGTTACACATATAATAACACAATCTCATAAAAATATATTACAGAGTACAGTTACACTCATAATAACACCATATAATAAAAATACATTACACAGTACAGTTACAAATATAACAGTCTAATAAAAATACATTATACAGCACAGTTGCACTCATAATAACACCATATAATAAAAATACATTACACAGTACAGTTACACTCATATTAACACTGTCTAATAAAAATACATTACACAGTACAGTTACACTCATAATAACACTATCTAATACAGTCACACACATAATAACACCATTTAATAAAAATGCATTAAACAGTACAGTTACACTCATAATAACACTATGTAGTAAATATACATTACACAGTACAGTTACAAACATAATAACACCATCTAAAAAATACATTACACAGTACAGTTACACTCATAATAACACTATCTAATAAATATACATTACACAGTAGAATTACACTCATAATAACACCATCTAATAATATACATTACAAAGTACAGTTAAACTCATAATAACACCATCTAATAAAAATACATTACAAAGTACAGTTACACTCATAATAACACCATCTACTAAACATACTTTACAAAGAACAGATAAACTCATCACATCATCTAATAAATATACAATACACAGTACAGTTACACATATAATAACACCTACTAATACAAATACATTATACAGTACAGATACACTCATAATAACACCATCTAATAAAAATACACTACAAAGTACAATTACACTCATAATAACACCATCTAATAAAATACATTACACAGTACAGTTACACTCATCATAACACCATCTAAGAAAAATACATTACACAGTACAGTTACACTCATAATAGCACCATCTAATAAAAATATATTACACAGTACAGTTACACATATAATAACCAGCTAATAAAAATACATTACACAGTACAGTTACACTCATAATAACACCATCTTATAAAAAATACATTACACAGTACAGTTAAACTCATCATAACACCATCTAAGAAAAATACATTACATAATACAGTTACACATATAATAACACTGTCTAATAAAAATACATTACACAGTATAGTTACACTCATAATAGCACCATCTAATAAAAATCCATTACACAGTACAGTTACACTCATCATAACACCATCTAAAAAATACATTACACAGTACAGGTACACTCATAATAACACCATCTAATAATATACATTACAAAGTAAAGTTAAACTCATAATAACACCATCTAATAAAAATACATTACAAAGTACAGTTACACTCATAATAACACCATATACTAAACATACTTTACAAAGTACAGATAAACTCATCACATCATCTAATAAATATACAATACACAGTACAGTTACACATATAATAACACCTTCTAATACAAATACATTATACAGTACAGATACACTCATAATAACACCATCAAAAAACATACACTAAAAAGTACAATTACACTCATAATAACACCATCTAATAAAATACATTGCACAGTATAGTTATACTCATCATAGCACCATCTAAGAAAAATACATTACACAGTACAACTACACTCATAATAGCACCATCTAATAAAAATACATTACACAGTACAGTTACACATATAATAACACCATCTAATAAAAATACATTACACAGTACAGTTACACTCATAATAACACCATCTTATAAAAATACATTACACAGTACAGTTAAACTCATCATAACACCATCTAAGAAAAATACATTACATAATACAGTTACACATATAACACTGTCTAATAAAAATACATTACACAGTATAGTTACACTCATAATAGCACCATCTAATAAAAAACCATTACACAGTACAGTTTAGTTACACTCATCATAACACCATCTAAGAAAAATACATTAGACAGTACAGTTGCACTCATAATAGCACCATCTAATAAAAATGCATTACACAGTATATTTACACTTATTATAACACCATCTAAGAAAAATACATTATACAGTACAGTCACACATATAATAACACCATCAAATAAAAATACATTACACAGTACAGTTACACTCATAATAGCACCATCTAATAAAAAAAAATACACAGTACAATTGCACTCATCATAACACCAACTAAGAAAAATATATGACACATTACAGTTACACTCATATTAACACTGTCTAATAAAATACATTACACAGTACAGTTACACTCATAAAAACACTATCCAATAAAAATAAATTGCACAGTACAGTTACACTCATAATAACACTATCTAATAAATATACATTAGACCATACAGTTACACACTTAATAACACCATTTAATAAAAATACATTAAACAGTACAGTTACTCTCATAATAACACTATGTAGTAAATATACATTACACAGTACAGTTACACTCATAATAACACCATCTAATAATATACATTACAAAGAACAGTTAAACTCATAATAATTGCACTTATAATAACACCATCTTATAAAAATACATTACAAAGTACAGTTACACTCATAATAACACTATCTAATAAAAATACATTACACAGTACAGTTACACTCATAATAACACTATCTAATATATATATATATATTACACCGTACAGTTACACACATAATAACACCATTTAATAAAAATAAATTAAAGAGTAGAGTTACACTCATAATAACACTATGCAGTAAATATACATTACACAATACAGTTACACACATAATAACACTGTCTAAAAAAATAAATTACACAGTACAGTTACACACATAATAACACTATCTCATAAATATACATTACACAGTACAGTTACACAAACAATAACACTGTCTAAAAAATATACCTTACACAGTACAGTTACACACATAATACCATCTAATAAATATACATTACACAGTACAATTACACACATAATAACACCATCTAATAAATATACATTACACAGTACAGTTACACTCATAATAACATCATCTAATAAAAATACATTACACAGTACAGTTACACTCATAATAGCACCATCTAATAAAAATACATTACACAATACAATTACACTCATCATAACACTAACTAAGAAAAATATATGACACATTACAGTTACACATATAATAACACCATCTAATAAAAAATATATTACAGAATACAGTTACACTCATAATAACACCATCTAATAAAAATACATTACACAGTACAGTTACACATATAACACTGTCTAATAAAAATACATTATATAGTACAGTTGCACTTATAATAACACCATCTTATAAAAATACATTACAAAGTACAGTTACACTCATAATAACACTATCTAATAAAAATACATTACACAGTACAGTTACACTCATAATAACACTATCTAATATATATATATATATATATTACACCGTACAGTTACACACATAATAACACCATTTAATAAAAATAAATTAAACAGTACAGTTACACTCATAATAACACTATGCAGTAAATATACATTACACAGTACAGTTACACACATAATAACACTGTATAAAAAAATACATTACACAGTACAGTTACACACATAATAACACTATCTCATAAATATACATTACACAGTACAGTTACACAAACAATAACACAGTCTAAAAAATATACCTTACACAGTACATTAACACACATAATACCATCTAATAAATATACATTACACAGTACAATTACACACATAATAACACCATCTAATAAATATACATTACACAGTACAGTTACACTCATAATAACATCATCTAATAAAAATACATTACACAGTACAGTTACACTCATAATAACACCATCTTATAAAAATACATTACACAGTAAAGTTAAACTCATCATAACACCATCTAAGAAAAATAGATTACACAATACAGTTACACATATAATAACACCATCTAATAAAAATACATTACACAGTATAGTTACACTCATAATAGAACCATCTAATAAAAATACATTACGCAGTACAGTTACACTCATCATAACACCATCTAAGTAAAATACATTACTAAGTACAGTTACACTCATAATAGCACCATCTAATAAAAATGCATTACACAGTATAGTTACACTTATCATAACACCATCTAAGAAAAATACATTACACAGTACAGTCACACATATAATAACACCATCTAATAAAAATACATTACACAGTACAGTTACACTCATAATAACACCATCTAATAAAAATACATTACACAATACAATTACACTCATCATAACACTAACTAAGAAAAATATATGACACATTACAGTTACACATATAATAACACCATCTAATAAAAAATATATTACAGAATACAGTTACACTCATAATAAAACCATCTAATAAAAATACATTACACAGTACAGTTACACATATAACACTGTCTAATAAAAATACATTATATAGTACAGTTGCACTTATAATAACACCATCTTATAAAAATACATTACAAAGTACAGTTACACTCATAATAACACTATCTAATAAAAATACATTACACAGTACAGGTACACTCATAATAACACCATCTAATAATATACATTACAAAGTAAAGTTAAACTCATAATAACACCATCTAATAAAAATACATTACAAAGTACAGTTACACTCATAATAACACCATCTACTAAACATACTTTACAAAGTACAGATAAACTCATCACATCATCTAATAAATATACAATACACAGTACAGTTACACATATAATAACACCTTCTAATACAAATACATTATACAGTACAGATACACTCATAATAACACCATCAAAAAACATACACTAAAAAGTACAATTACACTCATAATAACACCATCTAATAAAATACATTACACAGTATAGTTATACTCATCATAGCACCATCTAAGAAAAATACATTACACAGTACAACTACACTCATAATAGCACCATCTAATAAAAATACATTACACAGTACAGTTACACATATAATAACACCATCTAATAAAAATACATTACACAGTACAGTTACACTCATAATAACACCATCTTATAAAAATACATTACACAGTACAGTTAAACTCATCATAACACCATCTAAGAAAAATACATTACATAATACAGTTACACATATAACACTGTCTAATAAAAATACATTACACAGTATAGTTACACTCATAATAGCACCATCTAATAAAAAATCATTACACAGTACAGTTTAGTTACACTCATCATAACACCATCTAAGAAAAATACATTAGACAGTACAGTTGCACTCATAATAGCACCATCTAATAAAAATGCATTACACAGTATATTTACACTTATTATAACACCATCTAAGAAAAATACATTATACAGTACAGTCACACATATAATAACACCATCAAATAAAAATACATTAAACAGTACAATTACACTCATAATAGCACCATCTAATAAAAAAAATACACAGTACAATTGCACTCATCATAACACCAACTAAGAAAAATATATGACACATTACAGTTACACATATAATAACACCATCTAATAAAAATACATTACACAGTACAGTTACACATATAACATTGTCTAATAAAAATACATTATACAGTACAGTTGCACTTATAATAACACCATCTTATAAAAATACATTACAAAATACAATTACACTCATAATAACACCATCTAATAAAAATATATTACACAGTACAGTTACACTCATATTAACACTGTCTAATAAAATACATTACACAGTACAGTTACACTCATAAAAACACTATCCAATAAAAATAAATTACACAGTACAGTTACACTCATAATAACACTATCTAATAAATATACATTAGACCATACAGTTACACACTTAATAACACCATTTAATAAAAATACATTAAACAGTACAGTTACTCTCATAATAACACTATGTAGTAAATATACATTACACAGTACAGTTACACTCATAATAACACCATCTAATAATATACATTACAAAGAACAGTTAAACTCATAATTGCACTTATAATAACACCATCTTATAAAAATACATTACAAAGTACAGTTACACTCATAATAACACTATCTAATAAAAATACATTACACAGTACAGTTACACTCATAATAACACCATCTAATAAAAATACATTACACAATACAATTACACTCATCATAACACTAACTAAGAAAAATATATGACACATTACAGTTACACATATAATAACACCATCTAATAAAAAATATATTACAGAATACAGTTACACTCATAATAAAACCATCTAATAAAAATACATTACACAGTACAGTTACACATATAACACTGTCTAATAAAAATACATTATATAGTACAGTTGCACTTATAATAACACCATCTTATAAAAATACATTACAAAGTACAGTTACACTCATAATAACACTATCTAATAAAAATACATTACACAGTACAGGTACACTCATAATAACACCATCTAATAATATACATTACAAAGTAAAGTTAAACTCATAATAACACCATCTAATAAAAATACATTACAAAGTACAGTTACACTCATAATAACACCATCTACTAAACATACTTTACAAAGTACAGATAAACTCATCACATCATCTAATAAATATACAATACACAGTACAGTTACACATATAATAACACCTTCTAATACAAATACATTATACAGTACAGATACACTCATAATAACACCATCAAAAAACATACACTAAAAAGTACAATTACACTCATAATAACACCATCTAATAAAATACATTACACAGTATAGTTATACTCATCATAGCACCATCTAAGAAAAATACATTACACAGTACA
Organism: Bombina bombina; assembly: GCF_027579735.1. NCBI lineage: Eukaryota > Metazoa > Chordata > Amphibia > Anura > Bombinatoridae > Bombina > Bombina bombina. The sequence goes on along the minus strand of NC_069506.1, from coordinate 328,074,698 downwards.
ACTACACTCATAATAGCACCATCTAATAAAAATACATTACACAGTACAGTTACACATATAATAACACCATCTAATAAAAATACATTACACAGTACAGTTACACTCATAATAACACCATCTTATAAAAATACATTACACAGTACAGTTAAACTCATCATAACACCATCTAAGAAAAATACATTACATAATACAGTTACACATATAACACTGTCTAATAAAAATACATTACACAGTATAGTTACACTCATAATAGCACCATCTAATAAAAAACCATTACACAGTACAGTTTAGTTACACTCATCATAACACCATCTAAGAAAAATACATTAGACAGTACAGTTGCACTCATAATAGCACCATCTAATAAAAATGCATTACACAGTATATTTACACTTATTATAACACCATCTAAGAAAAATACATTATACAGTACAGTCACACATATAATAACACCATCAAATAAAAATACATTAAACAGTACAGTTACACTCATAATAGCACCATCTAATAAAAAAAATACACAGTACAATTGCACTCATCATAACACCAACTAAGAAAAATATATGACACATTACAGTTACACATATAATAACACCATCTAATAAAAATACATTACACAGTACAGTTACACATATAACATTGTCTAATAAAAATACATTATACAGTACAGTTGCACTTATAATAACACCATCTTATAAAAATACATTACAAAATACAATTACACTCATAATAACACCATCTAATAAAAATATATTACACAGTACAGTTACACTCATATTAACACTGTCTAATAAAATACATTACACAGTACAGTTACACTCATAAAAACACTATCCAATAAAAATAAATTACACAGTACAGTTACACTCATAATAACACTATCTAATAAATATACATTAGACCATACAGTTACACACTTAATAACACCATTTAATAAAAATACATTAAACAGTACAGTTACTCTCATAATAACACTATGTAGTAAATATACATTACACAGTACAGTTACACTCATAATAACACCATCTAATAATATACATTACAAAGAACAGTTAAACTCATAATTGCACTTATAATAACACCATCTTATAAAAATACATTACAAAGTACAGTTACACTCATAATAACACTATCTAATAAAAATACATTACACAGTACAGTTACACTCATAATAACACTATCTAATATATATATATATATTACACCGTACAGTTACACACATAATAACACCATTTAATAAAAATAAATTAAAGAGTAGAGTTACACTCATAATAACACTATGCAGTAAATATACATTACACAATACAGTTACACACATAATAACACTGTCTAAAAAAATAAATTACACAGTACAGTTACACACATAATAACACTATCTCATAAATATACATTACACAGTACAGTTACACAAACAATAACACTGTCTAAAAAATATACCTTACACAGTACAGTTACACACATAATACCATCTAATAAATATACATTACACAGTACAATTACACACATAATAACACCATCTAATAAATATACATTACACAGTACAGTTACACTCATAATAACATCATCTAATAAAAATACATTACACAGTACAGTTACACTCATAATAGCACCATCTAATAAAAATACATTACACAATACAATTACACTCATCATAACACTAACTAAGAAAAATATATGACACATTACAGTTACACATATAATAACACCATCTAATAAAAAATATATTACAGAATACAGTTACACTCATAATAACACCATCTAATAAAAATACATTACACAGTACAGTTACACATATAACACTGTCTAATAAAAATACATTATATAGTACAGTTGCACTTATAATAACACCATCTTATAAAAATACATTACAAAGTACAGTTACACTCATAATAACACTATCTAATAAAAATACATTACACAGTACAGTTACACTCATAATAACACTATCTAATATATATATATATATATATATATATTACACCGTACAGTTACACACATAATAACACCATTTAATAAAAATATATTAAACAGTACAGTTACACTCATAATATCACTATGCAGTAAATATACATTACACAGTACAGTTACACACATAATAACACTATATAATAAAAATACATTACACAGTACATTTACACACATAATAACGCTATCTTATAAAAATAAATTACACAGCACAGTTACACTCATAATGACACTATCTAATAAATATACATTACACAGTACAGTTACACTCATAATAACATCTAACAAAAATACATTGCAAAGTACAGTTACACTCATAATAAAACCATCTAATAAATATACATTGCACAGAACAGTTACACTCATAATAACACCATCTAATAAATATACATAACACAGTACAGTTAATCTCATAATAACACTTCTAATAAAAATACATTACAAAGTAAAGTGACATTTATAATAACACTATCTAATAAAATATACATTACACAGTACATTTACACACATAATAACACTATCTAATAAAAATACATTACACAGCACAGTTACACTCATAATTACACTATCTAATAAATATACATTACACAGTACAGTTACACATATAATAACACCATCTAATAAATACACATTACACAGTACAGTTACACATATAATAACACCATCTAATAAATATACATTACAAAGTATAGTTACACTCATAATAACACCATCTAATAAAAATACATTTACAGTACAGTTACACTCATAATGACACTATCTAATAAATATAAATTACACAATACAGTTAAACATATAATACCATCCAATAAATATACATTACACTGTACAGTTACACATATAATAACACCATCTAATATATATATATATATATATATATATATATATATATATATATACATTACACAGTACAGTTACACATAATAACACCATCTAATAAAAATACATTACAAAGTATAGTTACACTCATAAAAACACCATCTAATAAAAATACATTCACAGTACAGTTACACTCATAATAATACAATCTAATAAAAATACATTACAAAGTACAGTTACACCAATAATTCCACCATCTAATAAAAATACATTCACAGTACAGTTACACTCATAATAACAACATCTAACAAAAATACATTGCAAAGTACAGTTATTTTCATAATAACAACATCTAATAAATATACATAAGACAGTACAGTTACACTCATAATAACACCATCTAATAAAAATACATTACAAAGTAAAGTTACATTTATAATAACACCATCTAGAAAATATACATTACACAGTACAGTTACACTCATAATAACGCCGTCTAATAATATACATTACAAAGTACAGTTACACTCATAATAACACTATCTAATAAAATACATTACAAAGAACAGTTACACTCATAATAACACCATCTAATAAAATTACATTACAAAGTACCGTTACACTCATAACACCATCTAATAAATATACATTACAGAGTACAGTTAAGCATATAATAACACCATCTAATAAAAATACATTACACAGTACAGTTACACTCACAATAACACCATCTAATAAATATTTATTACACAGTAATGCTACACTCATAATAAAACCATCTAATAATACACATTACAAAGTACAGTTACACTCATAATAACACCATCTAATAAAAATACATTACAAAGTACAGCTACACTCATCACATCATTTAATAAATATTCAATACCAGTACAGTTACACATATAATAACACCATCTAATACAAATACAACATTATACAGTACAGTTACACTCATAATAACACCATCTAATAAAAATACATTACAAAGTACAATTACACTCATAATAACACCATCTAATAAATATATATTACACAGTACATTTACACTCATCATAACACCATCTCACCATCTAATAAAAATACATTATACAGTACAGTTGCTCTCATAATAACACCATCTAATAAAATACATTACAAAGTACAATTACGCACATAATAACACCATCTAATAAAAATACATTTCACAGTACAGTTAAACTCATACTAACACCATCTTATAAAAATACATTACACAGTACAGTTTCACCCATAATAACACTATCTAATAAAAATACATTACACAGAACAGTTACACTCATAATAACACTATCTAATAAATTACATTACACCGTACAGTTATAAACATAATAACACTATTTAATAAAAATACATTACACAGTACATTTACACACATAATAACACTATCTAATAAAATAAATTACACAGCACAGTTACACTCATAATGACACTATATAATAAATATACATTACGCAGTACAGTTACACTAATAATAACAACATGTAACAAAAATAAATTGCAAATTACAGTTACACTCATACTAACACCATCTTATAAAAATACATTACACAGTACAGTTTCACCCATAATAACACTATCTAATAAAAATACATTACACAGAACAGTTACACTCATAATAACACTATCTAATAAATTACATTACACCGTACAGTTATACACATAATAACACTATTTAATAAAAATACATTACACAGTACATTTACACACATAATAACACTATCTAATAAAAATAAATTACACAGCCCAGTTACACTCATAATGACACTATCTAATAAATATACATTACGCAGTACAGTTAATCTCATAATAACACTGTCTAATAAAAATGCATTTCAAAGTAAAGTTACATTTATAATAACACTATCTAATAAAAATACATTACACAGCACAGTTACACTCATAATGACACATTGACACTATCTAATAAATATACATTACACAGTACAGTTACACATATAATAATACCATCTAATAAATATACATTACACAGTACAGTTACACATATAATAATACCATCTAATAAATAAACATTACACAGTACAGTTACACATATAATAATAATACCATCTAATATATATACATTACATAGTACAGTTACACATAATAACACCATCTAATTAAAACACATTCACAGTACAATTAAACTCATAATAACACCTTTTAATAAATTTACATTACACAGTACAGTTATAAATATAATAACACAATCTAAAGAATATACATTACACAGTACAGTTACACTCATAATAACACAATCTAATAAAAAATACATTACAAAGTATAGTTACACCAATAATAACACCATCTAATAACAATACATTACAAAGTACAGTTACACTCATAATAACAACATCTAACAAAAATACATTGCAAAGTACAGTTACTTTCATAATAACCCCATCTAATAAACATACATTACACAGAACAGTTACACTCATAGTAACACCATCTAATAAATATACATAACACATTACAGTTAATCTCATAATAACACCTTCTAATAAAAATACATTACAAAGTAAAGTTACATTTATAATAACACCATCTAATAAATATACATTACACAGTACAGTTCCACTCATAATAACACCATCTAATAAAAAATACATTACAAAGTACAGTTACACTCATAACACCATCTAATAGATATACATTACACAGTACAGTTAAGCATATAATAACACCATGTAATAAAAAATATATTACACAGTACAGTTGCACTCATATTAACACCATCTAATAAAAATACATCACACAGTACAGTTACACTCAAAATAAAACCATCTAATAAATATACATTACACAGTACAGTTACACATATAATAACACTGTCTAATATAAATACATTACACAGTACAGTTACACTTATAATAACACTATCTAATAAATATACATTACACAGTACTGTTACACATATAATAACACTGTCTAATAAAAATACATTACGCAGTACAGTTACACTCATACTAACACCATCTTATAAAAATGCATTACACAGTACAGTTACACTCATAATAACACTATGTAGTAAATATACATTACACAGTACATTTACACACATAATAACACCATCTATAAAAATACATTACACAGTACAGTTACACTCATAATAACACCATCTAATAAAAATTATTCACAAAAATATGGCAAAAAAAGTTATAAGGGCTCAAATATATGAGGTGTCAAAGAGCTTTAATTATTATTATTATTGAGATACATACATATGGATGACTAAAGATGGATATGAATGTGCATATGTGCATATGTAAAAATATATTTATGCAATATTCATTTTTGATAGTGTTGTACTGTGTGTTCATTGTAAATATTTGAAAAACCAATCGTTTTGTCGTTAAAAACTTGCGGGGCTAAAGCTCCTTTTTGTTCCAGCGCTTACTTTAAACAACGCTGGTATTACGAGTTTTCTGAATGGCTGCGTTAGCCTCAGAAAAGTGAGCGTTGAGCAAAATTTAGCTCCACTTCTCACCTCAATACCAGTGTTGCTTACGGTAGCCGTAAGCTGTAAAAACGTGCTTGTGCACGATTTCCCCATAGGATACAATGGGGCTGAGCTGGCTAAAAAAAAAACTAACACCTGCAAAAAAGCAGCGTTCAGCTCCTAACGCAGCCCCATTGTTTCCTATGGGGAACACCTAACACCCTAACATGAACCCCGAGTCTAAACACCCTTAACCTTACACTTATTAACCCCTAATCTGCCTCCCCCAACATCGTCGCCACCTGCATTACAATATTAACCCCTAATCTGCCACTCAGGACACCGCAGCCACGTACATTATCCCTATGAACCCCTAATCTGCTGCCCCTAACATCGCCGACACCTATATTATATTTATTAACCCCTAATCTGCCCCTAATCGCCGCCACCTACCTACAATTATTAACCCCTAATCTGCCGACTGGACATCGCCGCCACTATAATAAATGTATTAACCCCTAAACCACCGCACTCCCATCTTGCAAACACTATAATAAATTGTATTAACCCCTAATCTGCCCTCTCAGCGTCACTGCCACCTACCTACAATTATTAACCCCTAATCTCCCGCCCCCAACGTCGCCGCTACTATAATAAAGTTATTAACCCCTAAACCTAAGTCTAACCCTAACACCCCCCTAACTTAAATATAATTTAAATAAAACGAAATAAAATTTCTATAATTAAATAAATTAATCCTATTTAAAACTAAATACTTACCTATAAAATAAACCCTAATATAGCTACAATATAACTAATAGTTACATTGTAGCTATTTTAGGATTTATATTTATTTTACAGGCAACTTTGTATTTATTTTAACTAGGTACAATAGCTATTAAATAGTTAATAACTATTTAATAGCTACCTAGTTAAAATAATTACAAAATTACCTGTAAAATAAATTCTAACCTAAATTACAAACACACCTAACACTACACTATCAATAAATTAATTAAATAAATTAACTAAAATTATCTAAACTCAAATACAATTAAATAAACTAAACTATAGTACAAAAAAATTATATAAATTACAAAAAATAAAAAAATATTACAAGAATTTGAATCTAATTACACCTAATCTAAGACCCCTAATAAAATAAAAAAGCCCCCCAAAATAATAAAATTGCCTACCCTATACTAAATTACAAAAGTAATCAGCTCTTTTACCAGCCCTTAAAAAGGCTTTTTGTGGAGCATTGCCCCAATGTAATCAGCTCTTTTACCTGTAAAAAAAATACAAGACACCCCCAACATTAAAACCCACCACCCACATACCCCTACTCTAAAACCCACCTGATCCCCCCTTAAAAAAAACTAACTCTACCCCCCTGAAGATCACCCTACCTTGAGCTGTGTTCACCCAGCCGGGCACCGATGGGCTAGAAGAGGACATCCGGACCAGCAGAAGTCTTCATCCTATCTGGGCAGAAGAGGACATCTGGACGGGCAGACATCTTCATCCAGGCGGCATCTTCTATCTTCATCCTTCCGGAGCGGAGCCATCTACTATCCAGCCGATGCGGAGCCATCCTCTTCTTCCAATGTCCTAACGCAGAATGAAGGTTCCTTTAAATGACGTCATCCAAGATGGCGTCCCTCGAATTCCGATTGTCAGATAGGATTCTATCAGCCAATCGGAATTAAGGTAGGAAAAATCCGATTGGTTGATTTAATCAGCCAATCGGATTGAAGTTCAATCCGATTAGCTGATTGGATGAGCCAATAGAATGCGAGGTCAATTCTATTGGCTCATCCAATTAGCTAATCGGATTGAACTTCAATCCGATTGGCTGATTAAATCAACCAATCAGATTTTTCCTACCTTTATTCCGATTGGCTGATAGAATCCATCTTGGATGATGTCATTTAAAGGAACCTTCATTCTGCGTTAGGTCATCGGAAGAAGAGGATGGCTCCGCATCGGCTGGATAGAAGATGGCTCCGCTCTGCTCCGGAAGGATGAAGATAGAAGATGCCACCTGGATGAAGATGTCTGCCAGTCCGGATGTCCTCTTCTGCCCGGATAGGATGAAGACTTCTGCCAGTCCGGATGTCCTCTTCTGGCCCATCGTTGCCCGGCTGGGTGAACACAGCTTAAGGTAGGGTGATCTTCAGGGGGGTAGTGTTAGGTTTTTTTAAGGGGGGATCGGGTGGGTTTTAGAGTAGGGGTGTGTGGGTGGTGGGTTGTAATGTTGGGGGGGATTGTATTTGTTTTTTTTACAGGTAAAAGAGCTGATTACTTTGGGGCAATGCCCCGCAAAAAGCCCTTTTAAGAGCTGGTAAAAGAGCTGATTACTTTGTAATTTAGTATAGGGTAGGGAATTTTATTATTTTGGGGGGGCTTTTTTATTTTATTAGGGGGCTTAGATTAGGTGTAATTCGTTTAAAATTCTTGTAATATTTTTTTAGTTTTTGTAATTTAGTGTTTGTTTTTTGTAATATAGTTTAGTTTATTTAATTGTATTATATAATAGATAATTGTAGTTAATTTATTTAATTAATTTATTGATAGTGCAGTGTTAGGTGTATTTGTAACTTAGTTTAGGATTTATTTTACAGGTAATTTTGTAATTATTTTTACTAGGTAGCTATTAAATAGTTAATAACTATTTAATAGCTATTGTACCTAGTTAAAATAAATACAAAGTTGTCTGTAAAATAAATATAAATCCTAAAATAGCTGCCATGTTACTATTCGTTATATTGTAGCTATATTAGGGTTTATTTTATAGGTAAGTATTTAGTTTTAAATAGGATTAATTTATCTAATTTTAGAAATTTTATTTAGATTTATAAAAAATAGATTTAACTTAGGGGGGTGTTAGGGTTAGGGTTAGACTTAGGTTTAGGGGTTAATATCTTTATTATAGTAGTGGCGACGTTGGGGGCGGCAGATTAGGGGTTAATAATTGTAGGTAGGTGGTGGCGACGTTGGAGGGGGCAGATTAGGGGTTAATACAATTTATTATAGTGTTTGTGAGGCGGGAGTGCAGCGGTTTAGGGGTTAATACATTTATTATAGTGGCGGCGATGTCCGGTAGGCAGATTAGGGGTTAATAAGTGTAGTTAGGGGGCGGCAACGTTGATAGGGCAGATTAGGGGTTAATAAATATAATATAGGTGTCTGCGATGTTAGGGGCAGCAGATTAGGGGTTCATAGGTATAATGTAGGTGGCGGCGATGTCCGGTCGGCAGATTAGGGGTTTAATAATTTTATTATAGTGTTTGCAATGTGGGGGGGCCTCGGTTTAGGGGTTCATAGGTAGTTTATGGGTGTTAGTGTACTTTGTAGCACTGTAGTTAAGAGCTTTATGTTCCGGCGTTAGCCCATAAAACTCTTAAATACTGACTTTTATATGCGGTAGGAATCTTAGAGATAGAGGCTGTACTGCTCACTTTTTCCAAGACTCGTAATACCGGCGTTAGGCAAATCCCATTAAAAAGATAGGATTCGCAATTGACATAAGGGGATTTGCGGTAGCCAAAAGTTGCGGAAGAAAAGTGAGCGGTACACCTGCACCTGCCAGACTCGTAATACCAGCGGGTGTTAAAATGCAGCGTTAGGACCCTTAACGCTGCTTTTTAAGGCTAACGCAGAACTCGTAATCTAGACGAATGTTCTTCACATTGCATAAATATATATTCATATATATATATATATATATATATATACACATATATATATATATATATATACATATATACATACAGATATATCTGTATCTATAAATATCTGTGTGTGTATATATATATATATATATATACAGTATATAAATATATATATATATACATATATAGGTATAGATATCTGTTGTACCAAAATATCTTCAGATATATGTATAAATATTTATTTATGAATAAATAAACATATTCTGTTATGTACAGTACATTGGAATGTGAAATATTCATATTTTCATGTCGGGTTAGCGCACATGAGAATATGCAATCGGTTTTGCGCTGGAGTAAGATGTTAGTTTACTCCACTTTTTTTTTGCTCCATTGACGTCTATGGGGGAGTACATTATCGCACACGCCCGGTATTCTTAATTTGGCTTTTTACCAGCATCAGGTTAGCTTGCAAGCAAAAACAGTTTACTTTTAACTTGTAATACAAGCGATATCCAACGCACGCAAAAACTGCTAGCGGAGTTACTGATTAAGCAGGAGCATTAACTACCGCTCTTCTTGTAATCTGGCATAAAATATATCAAATACTTTATCAATTTGTATATTAATATGAAAATAATATGATAAATAAATTAATTTGCATATCCAGTTGTGATGCATTATAGAAAGTAAAACTATCACCCACACAATATATATAGATTACAGTTCTTAATACTCAAATTTCCAGTGCTCTCCACTCTTTAAAAATGACTAAGCTACATGTGTAGGATGTGAAGCCAAGAGAAGGGTTAAACAATGGTCTAAACAACCATCACTCTCCTAACAGGTTTTGAAATTAAACGTATTAGTCTTGAATTTCAGTCCATGTTTGCATCAAATATAAAAATGACACAAAACCTTATTTATATATTACAATCAAGACAAAGGGGCCTATCTATGAAGCTCCGAATGGAGCTTGATGCCCCATGTTTCTGGCGAGCCTGCAGGTTCGCCAGAAACAGCAGTTATGAAGCACAAAGACCGCTGCTCCATAACCTGTCCGCCTGCTCTGAGCAGGCGGACAGACATCGCCGGAATTCAACCCGATCGAGTACGATCGGGTTGATTGACACCCCCCTGCTGGCGTATTGCTCTCCGTATTCAGCGAGGTCTGGCGGATCAGGTCCGCCAGACTTTGATAAATATAGACCCAAGTAGGTTGATTTTGTTTTTTCTCTTGTCAGTTTTCTCACAGCTAATGAATAAAAATCAGTTACAAAGTAAAAAAATAAATAAATAGGAAAGCAGCTTAAAATTAAAGGGACACTGAACCCAAATTTTTTCTTTCATGATTCAGATAGAGCATGACATTTTAAGCAACTTTCTAATTTACTCCTATTATCAAATTTTCTTAATTCACTTGGAATCTTTTGCATAGATTATGAGTTTTGCGTTAGAGGCTGTACGGTTCTAACGAGCAGTTTATGCTCACCACTCACTTACAGACAGTGCTGGTATTACGGGTTTTTACAAACCCGGCGTTAGCCGCAAATAATTGAGTGTAGCGCAAAATTGTGCTACACATCTCACCTCAATACCAGCGCTGCTTACGTTATCGGTGAGCTGGTAAAACGTGCTCATGCACGATTTCCCCATAGGAATCAATGGGGGAGATCCTACTGAAAAAAAACCTAACACCTGCAAAAAAGCAGCGTAAAGCTCCAAACGCAGCCCCATTGATTCCTATGGGGAAAATACATTTATGTATACACCTAACACCCTAACATGAACCCCGAGTCTAAACACCCCTAATCTTACACTTATTAACCCCTAATCTGCTACCCTTGACATCGCCGTCACCTGCATTATATTATTAACCCCTAATCTGCCGCTCCGGACACCGCCGCCACCTAAATTATACTTATGAACCCCTAATCTGCCGCCCCCAACATCGCCAACACCTACATTTTATTTATTAACCCCTACTCGACTGCCCCCAATGTTGCCGCAGCCTACCTACATTTATTAATCCCTAATCTGCCGCCCCAAACGTCGCCACCACTATAATAAAGTTATTAACCCCTAAACCTAAGTCTAACCCTAACACTCCCTAACTTAAATATAATTAAAATAAATCTAAATAAAATTACTGCAATTAACTAAATAATTCCTATTTAAAACTAAATACTTACTTTAAATCCTAAGCTAGCTACAATATAACTAATAGTTACATAGTAGCTATCTTATGGTTTATTTTTATTTTACAGGCAACTTTGTTTTTTTTTTTAACTAGGTAGAATAGTTATTAAATAGTTATTAACTATTTAATAACTACCTAGTTAAAATAAAGACAAATTTACCTGTAAAATAAAACCTAACCTAAGTTACAATTACACCTAACACTACACTACAGTTAAATTAATTACCTAAATTAAATACAATTAATTACAATTAAATAAAATTATCTAAAGTACAAAAACAAACAAAGTAATCAGCTCTTTTACCTGAAAAAAAATTACAATTCCCCCCCAACATTAAAACCAACCACCCACAAAACCAACCCTACTCTAAAACCCACCCAATACCCCTTTAAAAAAACCTAACACTAACCCCTTGAAGATCACCTTACCAGGAGACGTCTTCACCCAACCGGGCAGAAGTGGTCCTCCAGACGGGCAGAAGTCTATCTTCATGCATCTTCTATCTTCATCCATCCGGCGCGGAGCGGGTCCATCTTCAAGACATTCGATGTGGAGCATCCTCTTCTTTCCACGGCCAACGGCTGAATGAAGGTTCCTTTAAATGATGTCATCCAAGATGGCGTCCCTTCAATTGCGATTGGCTGATAGAATGGCTGATGCAATCAGCCAATAGGATTGAACTGGCATTCTATTGCATCAGCCAATAGGATTTTTTCTACCTTAATTCCGATTGGCTGATAGAATTCTATCAGCCAATCGGAATTAAAGGGACGCCATTTTGGATGACGTCATTTAAAGGAACCTTCATTCAATCTTTGGCCGTGGAAAGAAGAGGATGCTCCGCGTCGGATGTCTTAAAGATGGACCCGCTCCGTGCCGGATGAATGAAGACAGAAGATGCCGTCTGGATGAAGACTTCTGCTCGTCTGGAGAACCACTTCGCCCGGCTTGGAAGAATACTTCTCCCAGCTTCGTTGAGGACTTCAGCCCGGTTGGGTGAAGACGTCTCATGGTAAGGTGATCTTCAAGGGGGTTAGTTTTAGTTTTTTTAAGGGGGGATTGGGTGGGTTTTAGAGTAGGGTTGGTTGTGTGGGTGGTGGGTTTTAATGTTGGGGGGGGGATTGTAATTTTTTTTTTCAGGTAAAAGAGCTGATTACTTTGGGGCAATGCCACGCAAAAGGATCTTTTAAGGGCTATTTGTAATTTAGTGTAGGGTAGGGCTTTTTTATTTTGGGGGGGCTTTTTTATTTTGTTAGGGGGATTATATTAGGTGTAATTAGTTTAAAAATCTTGTAATTTCTTTATTATTTTCTGTAATTTAGTGTTTGTTTTTTTTAATTGTAATTAATTGTATTTAATGTAGGTAATTATTTAATTGTAGTGTAGTGTTAGGTGTAATTGTAACTTAGGTTAGGTTTTATTTTACAGGTAAATTTGTCTTTATTTTAACTAGGTAGTTATTAAATAGTTAATTCTAACTAGTAAAAATAAATACAAACTTGCCTGTAAAATAAAAATAAACCTTAAGCTAGTTACTATGTAATTATTAATTATATTGTAGCTAGCTTATGGTTTATTTTATAGGTAAGTATTTAGTTTTAAATTAGTTAATTGTAGTAAATTTATTTAGATTTATTTAAATTATATTTAAGTTAGGGGGTGTTAGGGTTAGACAGGTTTAGGGGTTAATAACTTTATTATAGTGGAGTATAGGCAACGTTGGGGGTGGCAGATTAGGGGTTAATAAATGTAGGTAGGTGGCGGCGATGTTAGGGCCGACAGATTAGGGGTTAATAATATTTAAATAGTGTTTGCGATGCGGGAGTGCGGCGGTTTAGGGGTTAATATATTTATTTTTTGTTTGCGATGTGGGGGGGGCATCGGTTTAGGGGTTAATTGGTAGTTTATGGGTGTTAGTGTACTTTTTAGCACTTTAGTTAAGAGTTTTATGCTACGGCGTTATAGTGTAAAACTCTTAACTACTGACTTTTAAATGCGGTACCAGGCTTGACAGGAGAGGGTGTACTGCTCACTTTTGGTTAGACTCATAATACCGGCGCTATGCAAGTTCCATTGAAAATATAGGATACGCAATTGACGTAAGTGGATTTGCGGTATTTCCGAGTCTGGTCGAAAAAGTGAGCGGTACACCTGTACCTTCAAGACTCGTAATACCAGCGGGCGTTAAAAAGCAGCGTTAGGACCTCTTAACGCTGCTTTTTAAGGCTAACGCACAACTCGTAATCTAGGCCTTTATTTGAAATGCAAGAATGTAAGTTTAGATGCCGGCCCATTTTTGGTGAATAACCTGCTGATTGGTGGATAAATTCATCCACCAATAAAAAAGTGCTGTCAGAGTTTAGATGCTTAGATGCATTCTTTTTCAAATAAAGATATCAGGAGAACAAAGAAAAATTGATAATAGGAGTAAATTAGAACGTTGCTTAAAATTGCATGCTGTATCTGAATCACAAAAGAAAACATTTGGGTTCAGTGTCCCTTTAATACAGGAAATTTTGCAAAATGAAAGTTAAAGAACAGTAAATAAAATATTACAAAAAATACAAATAAAGCAATATATGAATAATAATGTAATAATAATTCAGTAATTTAATTAATAAAACACAATATGAAAAGTTCATACATTTAAAAAGAATTACAAAATTGTATAAATATGACTTAAAGGGACATAAAACAGGTTGAGATCTGTGCATGTTCTAAAAGGGCTAATTAAAAATTGTTTGCATAAAAAATTGTTTAAAAATTGCTGACAAGTATTTTAAAATAATTTTTAAAAATAAGCAAAATTAATTACATAGATAAACTGCATGAAGCTGTAAACTCCACCCCTAATATCAATGTTTAGACACAGGCATTGTATTTCAACTGAGTTCACAGCTTATAGGCAGCTCCAGCAGATAATACCTATTCACTTTTGCTTTCTACCAAAACAACAATAGATATAGATACAGCCATAGAAGGAAATGTGTGGAGGGAGTTAGAGCTTTACAATTCAAAAAACAGAAAAATAAAGGGTTAATGGCGAGGCACTGCAGTATAAATTTACAGGTAAATTAATTAGAGTACATATTATTATATTTTGTCTCTATCCCAACTTGTTTTATGTCCCTTTAATAGAGAAGAATACCTTCGATTAGTGTATGAAAAAATTACAATAAAAATGAAATTATCATACAAAAATATTTAAATTGTAAATAGGAAACAAAACAAAGCAAACAAAAAAACAGTGGACAAATTATGGGAAAATGTTTTGCGTGTGTTTTTTTGTACAGTACAGGTGTCCATAGACATAAATCATAACCATATTTACACTGCTGGATATATAGGTATTGACAAATAAAGACTGATGCTTACTTTATACTCTTCATAGGCAAATATATTCCAAGCAGCACCCCATTATTTATAGCAGAATCGTTTTTATTTTACCATCAACATACAGTATATAAAACATAGCAAAAAAAATGGACGTCTAATGCATTTCAAGTGAACTGAACTGTTTTTACTTCATGTTAAAGTAATTTCATTCATTTTAGAATGGTCTTGCTTAAAGAGACAGTCTACACCAGAATTTTTATTGTTTTAAAAGATAGATAATCCCTTTATTACCCATTCCCCAGTTTTGCATAACCAACACAGTTATAATAATATACTTTTAGCCTCTGTGATTATCTTGTATCTAAGCCTCTGCAAACTGCCCCTTTATTTCAGTTCTTTTGACAGACTTGCAGTTTAGCCAATCAGTGCCTGCTCCCAGATAACTTCACGTGCACGAGCACAGTGTAATCTATATGAAATACGTGAACTAACACCCTCTAGTGGTGACAAACTGTTAAAATGCATTCTGAAAAGAGGTGGCCTTCAAGGTCTAAGAAATTAGCATATGAACCTCCTAGGTTAAGCTTTCAACTAAGAATTCCAAGTGAACAAAGCAAAATTGGTGATAAAAGTAAATTGGAAAATTGTTTAAAATTACATGCTCTATCTGAATCATGAAAGTTTATTTTGGCCTAGACTGTCCCTTTAAATAGGACTATGTTTTTAATGTTCATGTTATTTCTTATCTCACTGAAATATTAAGATATCAAACACGGGACAATAAAAAAGGAAGAATATTTTATTTCTATTACATATATTTGTATGTGTGAATACACTTGTGGATTGCTTATGTTGCCTGAGTACATATTACATGCATTGTTCTGCTTTATTATAAATACAGATATATATAAAAAAAGAAATCGTGTGCACGGGCAAAATTTTCAGTTTGTAATAATCTTTTGTTCCAAATATTTAATATGCTTTGCATTTTGAATATTCAGTGCCTGCGCTATTAGGTGTTTGTCTTGTTTTAAACAAAAAGAAATACCAGCCATTCAACAAAAAAAAGTTCACCTTTAGCTTTATAATTACATTAAGCCCGTCTCTGCTAGTAGCACCTTTTCCTTTAGTGCGGGCCCTGGGACCCACCACGCTAAGCCTACTATTAGAGAGGCTGGGGCTCTGTGAAGAAGAGGGGTGTTTAGAGCGGCTCGCCAGTGTGCTAAAGGTAAGTATTTAACTATTTAAAGAAAACTAATGAATACTGAAAAATTTGTTATTCATTCGCTTACTTGAAATTCCATGCTTCATTCGTTCAGATATTTGTTTTGTCAATGAATGCACATTCATAGCTAAACAAATTCACGTTTAAAAAAAAAGGGTTACCTTGAATTCTCTCCTTAAAGAGCAAGTACACAGTAAGTTTAGTTTCCCCTTAATGTGTTTCTAATGACTTGTTATACCTGCTGCAAAGTTTAAAAGGTTTATGGGAGATTGCTCCTCTCTAATTATTTTTATACATGAAATAGCCTTTTCTGCTAATTTAAACTGCAACCTAATTACATGGGATTAACTTGTAGGGAGAGCAGACCTCATTATCTTATCTCTCTAAAATGCACACAGTCCTCATTATCTTATCTTATCTCACACTGTATACACTGTAAAGACTCATATGTAGAGGAAACAATAAAAAATTTACATTTTCCGTACCTCTCTTTCCCATTGCTGACATAATATGCATGTATAAAAAAATAACTTTGCCTTTAAGGAAGTGGTCCCCTTTAGCCACCAGAAATCCAAAAATAAAAATACAATAATGCTAAGTTGAGCGTCAAAACTTGTACAACATAAAGGGACATGAAACCCTATGATTTAGATTGAGGAAGCCATTTTAACCCCTTAAGGACCAATGACGGAATTATTCTGTCATGTAACAATTGAGCAAACTGAAGCTGTGTCCTTAAGGGGTTAAAAAACTTTATCCTTTACTTCTATTATCAGATTTTCCTTGTGCTCTTGGTATCTTTTGTTGAAAAGCAGGGAGGTAACCTCAGGAGAGTGCACGTGTCTGGAACACTATATGGCAGTAGTTTTGAAAGAATGTTATCCATTTGCTAGAGCACTAGATGACAGCACTATTTCCTGCCGTGCACTGGTATCTCTTCAACAAAGAATTCCATGGGAATAAAGTGAATTTGATAAAAGAAGTAAACTGATTTAAAATTGTATGCTTGTTGTAAAAATGTTAGGTGTCCATATCTCTTTATACCTTAGTGGTGTTCTGAGATCATTTTTAGCTATAATCTCACTATTAGCAGAACTCTTGTTCATTCTCGTTATACAACTTTCTTTTTAAATAAACATCTAATGTATGTGTGCACACATGTGATTTGTCATTGCTGTCATGTCTCATGACTGTATTATTTTGTTCTCTACCAGAAGCCAGATGTTTCCCAGTAATGTAGCATCTGGGCTGAGGATAACAATAATATTACACAACACAGCGTTGCTCCCTGACATCTCAAACCTACCATAACTATGACAAGCACGACAGAGGAGAAAGCTTATAGTTTCTGATCCGTTTGTTGTCATAAATAAAATATAGGTATTGGAGTTGTTATTTGCAGTTTTATTCTACAGAGATGTGAAAATATTAGTATGATGCATCCCAACCTTTATCATTTTCAAATTAAAGAGACATTCTCCAAGTGAACTAATCAGGATTCCAATGCAAAACTATCAGTCTTACAACACTTGTTATTTTAATTAGTAAACTCTATGGCAGCAAAATTTAAATAATCTAAAATCTATAGGATGTGACGGATTGGCCCATCGTGATGCCGGTGTCGTGTCGAAACTGGTGATCGGCAATTTCCGTAACTAAATAAAAAACTTCTAAATATACTTCCTCTCGGTATAAACAGCTAACAGCTTTGAGAGGCAGTGTATTTAGAAGTTTATTATTTACTATATAAAGTGCAGTGTTTACATTATTTAGCTGTTAGCTGTTTATACCGAGAGGCAGTGTATTTAGAAGTTTATTATTTACTATATAAAGTGCAGTGTTTACATTAGTGGGCGGAGTTATGAAAATTGTCAATCACTAGTTTCGACACAACACCAGGATATTTTCCGGTGGGTCACTGGCATTGCAGGGCCACATTCTGGGCAGAGGGAGCCTCCCATCCAGGAGACGGAGCGAGTCTTGTGCACAGTGTAGAACATCTATTGAAGACTGCTCCACTCCTGGAATCTTGAAGGTAAGGGGCTTAGATGGCTGGGCCGAGGGGGGGGGGGCGGATGCTGGGCCAGTCTTCAGAAATTTCCAGGGTCAGTCTGATTTCCCAGTCCGACCCGGTCTATAAGACATACATCACATGTTTTTCAAGCTGGTTTTTACTAGAAGGGTAAGGTGGGTTGGAAATCCCCTACAGTTCCTACCATATCAGCGTGGAGATGTAAGGTATAAGTTTGATTGAATTGGAGGAATATAGGGCATTTAAGTTGGGAATGGGAACCAGGGCTTAATTTACAGAATTACAGTGCACTTGGGAACAATACTTGAAGAACCTTTCAAAAGTGGTCCCCCCTTGATTAAAGAATTAAGTGTGATCCTTATAACCCTATATAATTGGCTTATATTCAATAAGGTACAAATCATGAATATTTCGGCACAATGCAAATGTTTGGTTTTTAAGAAGACACTAAGATCTAAATGTTATTGTTAGATTTAATTTCCTGTAATTAAAAAAAATGTTCAGGATCCATAAGGCATTTTATATTGCTAATTGACATTAATGTTATTGTAAGCTTGTCAATTGTTTGTAATAGATGCAATGTCTTTTCATCCTTTTTTTTTTTTCATGTACGTTTGCACTTATGTTGGATTCTTAATAAAAAAGAAACTGAAAAAAAGAAAGAAAGGTAAGGTGAATTTGAATGAATTCCTGTTATTCATTCATTAATTAAACAAACAAGTTATGCAGCCATATAATTTTTTTTTATATCTGACGGATAATAAAAGGGAGCAATAGATTACCAAACAAGGTGAGTGTGAAAAAACATTTTCTGCAATGTTTGCTGAAATATTTTTTTAATAGCCAAACTCCATCTAACACGTTATTTGTAGCAGCCAATCACGACTTGTTACTAGGGTAGAGACAGCTAGATACTGTCAATTTGTTAGCAAAAGAGACATTACTTTGTCGTTTCCTATTCCAAACTGAGGCAGTTAGGGACAAATATGTGGCAGAAGTATGCACTTGCCTCTGCAGTGAGCACTTCCAGTTCTTAGCATAAGAAAACTCATAATTTTTAGAGTTAATTACAGGAGAGGAGAGAAAGATAAATAATGAATGTCTACTGCAATTTTTTTTTACTATGCATGGTAAAACATTGTGTGCTAGATTATGTGTAGGACACAATCATTTATACCAGGTTCACTATCTTGTGCTGGGACCCAATATAAGAATATAGTGGATTGTAAAATTGGTTTACCAGAGATTCTTAAAGGGATATGAAACCCAAATATTTTCTTTCATGATTCAGATAGAGAATACAATTTTAAACAACTTTCCAGTTTACTTCTATTATCAAATTTGCTTCATTCTCTTTGTATCATTTGTTGAAGGAGTAGTTTTTTAATGTACTACTGGTCTCTAAATGAACACATTGGTTAGCCAATGACAATCAGTATATAAAAATATATGCAGCCACCAATCAGCAGATAGAATCTAGGTTCTTTGCTGCTCCTGACCTTACAAAGATAAACCTTTAAGCAAAGGATAACAAGAGAAGGAAGCAAATTAAATAATAGAAGTAAATTGGAAAGTTGATTAAAATTGTATGCCCTATCTAAATCATGAAATAATTTGTTTGGGTTTCATTTCCCTTTAATGAAAACTGGAAGAACTATTCATGTTCATATTACAAGGGGTGAGTTTGCAGTTTTAGAGACCAGGGGGGCGATCTATCAAGTGCCGAATGACCCCTGATGCCCCTGTTTCCGTGCAAGCCTTCAGGGTCACCGGAAACAACAGTTATGAATCAGCGGTCTTAAGACCACTGCCCCTTAACTGATCCGCTGCCTCTGAGGCTGCAGACATCAATCCACCCAATCCTATAAGATCAGGTTGATTGACACCCCCTGCTAGCGATCGATTGGCCGCGAATCTACAGAGGGCGGCATTGCACAAGCAGTTCCCTAGAACTGCTTGTGCAATGTTAAATGTCGGCATTCAGCGATGTCTAGCGGGCATTATATGCTACAGCGTATCATGTCCACCAGACTTTGATAAATCGGTCCCCAGGTGTAAAGTGCTAATGTTTGAAAATATGAAAATACACATGAAAATATATATTTTTAAATAACGTACTTTAGTTATAATTATTCATATTAAAAGTAAAATAAAGGTTTATTATTGGTAAAAAGTAACAATGATTTACAGGTACATGTTTTATGATCAGGTGCTTATAAGTGCTCAAAGATCTGTATGTGTGTTTATTTGTATGTTTGTATGTACAGGGAGTGCAGAATTATTAGGCAAGTTGTATTTTTGAGGATTAATTTTATTATTGAACAACAACCATGTTCTCAATGAACCCAAAAAACTCATTAATATCAAAGCTGAATATTTTTGGAAGTAGTTTTTAGTTTGTTTTCAGTTATAGCTATTTTAGGGGGATATCTGTGTGTGCAGGTGACTATTACTGTGCATAATTATTAGGCAACTTAACAAAAAACAAATATATACCCATTTCAATTATTTATTTTTACCAGTGAAACCAATATAACATCTCAACATTCACAAATATACATTTCTGACATTCAAAAACAAAACAAAAACAAATCAGTGACCAATATAGCCACCTTTCTTTGCAAGGACACTCAAAAGCCTGCCATCCATGGATTCTGTCAGTGTTTTGATCTGTTCACCATCAACATTGCGTGCAGCAGCAACCACAGCCTCCCAGACACTGTTCAGAGAGGTGTACTGTTTTCCCTCCTTGTAAATCTCACATTTGATGATGGACCACAGGTTCTCAATGGGGTTCAGATCAGGTGAACAAGGAGGCCATGTCATTAGATTTTCTTCTTTTATACCCTTTCTTGCCAGCCACGCTGTGGAGTACTTGGACGCGTGTGATGGAGCATTGTCCTGCATGAAAATCATGTTTTTCTTGAAGGATGCAGACTTCTTCCTGTACCACTGCTTGAAGAAGGTGTCTTCCAGAAACTGGCAGTAGGACTGGGAGTTGAGCTTGACTCCATCCTCAACCCGAAAAGGCCCCACAAGCTCATCTTTGATGATACCAGCCCAAACCAGTACTCCACCTTGCTGGCGTCTGAGTCGGACTGGAGCTCTCTGTCCTTTACCAATCCAGCCATGGGCCCATCCATCTGGCCCATCAAGACTCACTCTCATTTCATCAGTCCATAAAACCTTAGAAAAATCAGTCTTGAGATATTTCTTGGCCCAGTTTTGATGTTTCAGCTTGTGTGTCTTGTTCAGTGGTGGTCGTCTTTCAGCCTTTCTTACCTTGGCCATGTCTCTGAGTATTGCACACCTTGTGCTTTTGGGCACTCCAGTGATGTTGCAGCTCTGGTGGCAAGTGGCAACTTGGCAGCTGCACGCTTGACTTTTCTCAGTTCATGGGCAGTTATTTTGCGCCTTGGTTTTTCCACACGCTTCTTGCGACCCTGTTGACTATTTTGAATGAAACGCTTGATTGTTCGATGATCACGCTTCAGAAGCTTTGCAATTTTAAGAGTGCTGCATTCCTCTGCAAGATATCTCACTATTTTTGACTTTTCTGAGCCTGTCAAGTCCTTCTTTTGACCCATTTTGCCAAAGGAAAGGAAGTTGCCTAATAATTATGCACACCTGATATAGGGTGTTGATGTCATTAGACCACACCCCTTCTCATTACAGAGATGCACATCACCTAATATGCTTAATTGGTAGTAGGATTTCGAGCCTATACAGCTTGGAGTAAGACAACATGCATAAAGAGGATGATGTGGTCAAAATACTCATTTGCCTAATAATTCTGCACTCCCTGTATACCTGTGTATCTGTATAGGTGTAGGTGTTTTATGTATGTGTTCATGCATATGTATGTATACCTGTGTATCTATATAGGTGTAGGTGTTTTATATGTGTGTATATGCATATGTATGTATACCTGTGTATCTGTATAGGTGTAGGTGTTTTATGTATGTGTTCATGCATATGTATGTATACCTGTGTATCTATATAGGTGTAGGTGTTTTATGTGTGTGTATATACATATGTATGTATACCTGTGTATCTATATAGGTGTAGGTGTTTTATGTGTGTGTATGCATATGTATGTATACCTGTGTATTTATATAGGTGTAGGTGTTTTATGTGTGTGTATGCATATGTATGTATACCTGTGTATTTATATAGGTGTAGGTGTTTTATGTGTGTGTGTATATGCATATGTATGTATACCTGTGTATTTATATAGGTGTAGGTGTTTTATGTGTGTGTATATGCATATGTATGTATACCTGTGTATTTATATAGGTGTAGGTGTTTTATGTGTGTGTATATGCATATGTATGTATACCTGTGTATCTATATAGGTGTTTTATGTGTGTGTATGCATATGTATGTATACCTGTGTATTTATATAGGTGTAGGTGTTTTATGTGTGTGTGTATATGCATATGTATGTATACCTGTGTATTTATATAGGTGTAGGTGTTTTATGTGTGTGTATATGCATATGTATGTATACCTGTGTATTTATATAGGTGTAGGTGTTTTATGTGTGTGTATATGCATATGTATGTATACCTGTGTATCTATATAGGTGTTTTATGTGTGTGTATATGCATATGTATGTATACCTGTGTATTTATATAGGTGTAGGTGTTTTATGTGTGTGTGTATGCATATGTATGTATACCTGTGTATCTATATAGGTGTAAGTGTTTTATGTGTGTGTTCATGCATATGTATGTATACCTGTGTATCTATATAGGTGTAGGTGTTTTATGTGTGTGTTCATGCATATGTATGTATACCTGTGTATCTATATAGATGTAGGTGTTTTATGTGTGTGTTCATGCATATGTATGTATACCTGTGTATCTATATAGGTGTAGGTGTTTTATGTGTGTGTATAGGCATATGTATGTATACCTGTGTATCTATATAGGTGTAGGTGTTTTATGTGTGTGTTCATGCATATGTATGTATAACTGTGTATCTATATAGGTGTAGGTGTTTTATGTGTGTGTATATGCATATGTATGTATACCTGTGTATTTATATAGGTGTAGGTGTTTTATGTGTGTGTGCATGTATATGTATGTATACCTGTGTATCTATATAGGTGTAGGTGTTTTATGTGTGTGTATATGCATATGTATGTATACCTGTGTATCTATATAGGTGTAGGTGTTTTATATGTGCGTATATGCATATGTATGTATACCTGTGTATCTATATAGGTGTAGGTGTTTTATGTGTGTGTTCATGCATATGTATGTATACCTGTGTATCTATATGGGTGTAGGTGTTTTATGTGTGTGTGTGTGTGTGTGTATGCATATGTACGTATACCTGTGAATCTATATAGGTGTAGGTGTTTTATGTGTGTGTATATGCATATGTATGTATACCTGTGTATCTATATAGGTGTAGGTGTTTTATGTGTGTGTATATGCATATGTATGTATACCTGTTTATCTATATAGGTGTAGGTGTTTATGTGTGTGTATATACATATGTATGTATACCTGTGTATCTATATAGGTGTAGGTGTTTTATGTGTGTGTATGCATATGTATGTATACCTGTGTATCTATATAGGTGTAGGTGTTTTATGTGTGTGTATATGCATATATATTTATACCTGTGTATCTATATAGGTGTAGGTGTTTTATGTGTGTGTGTGTGTATGCATATATATGTATACCTATGTATCTATATAGGTGTAGGTGTTTTATGTGTGTGTATATGCATATGCATGTATACCTGTGTATCTATATAGGTGTAGGTGTTTTATGTGTGTGTGTGTGCATATGTATGTATACCTGTGTATCTATATAGGTGTAGGTGTTTTATGTGTGTGTGTATGCATATGTATGTATACCTGTATATCTATATAGGTTTAGGTGTTTTATGTGTGTGGATATGCATATGTATGTATACCTGTGTATTTATATAGGTGTAGGTGTTTTATGTGTGTGTGCATGCATATGTATGTATACCTGTGTATTTATATAGGTGTAGGTGTTTTATGTGTGTGTGCATGCATATGTATGTATACCTATGTATTTATATAGGTGTAGGTGTTTTATGTGTGTATATGCATATGTATGTATACCTGTGTATCTAAATAGGTGTAGGTGTTTTTGTGTGTGTATATGCATATGTATGTATACCTGTGTATTTAGATAGGTGTAGGTGTTTTATGTGTGTGTATGCATATGTATGTATACCTGTGTATTTATATAGGTGTAGGTGTTATATGTTTGCATATGCATATGTATGTATACCTGTGTATCTAAATAGGTGTAGGTGTTTTATGTGTGTGTATATGCATATGTATGTATACCTGTGTATTTATATAGGTGTAGGTGTTTTATGTGTGCATATGCATATGTATATATACCTGTGTATTTATATAGGTGTAGGTGTTTTATGTGTGTGTATGCATATGTATGTATACCTGTGTATTTATATAGGTGTAGGTGTTTTATGTGTGTGTATGCATATGTATGTATACCTGTGTATTTATATAGGTGTAGGTGTTTTATGTGTGTGTGTGTGTATGCATATGTATGTATACCTGTGTATCTATATAGGTGTAGGTGTTTTATGTGTGTGTTCATGCATATGTATGTATACCTGTGTATTTATATAGGTGTAGGTGTTTTATGTGTGTGTATATACATATGTATGTATACCTGTGTATTTATATAGGTGTAGGTGTTTTATGTGTGTGTATATACATATGTATGTATACCTGTGTATCTATATAGGTGTAGGTGTTTTATGTGTGTGTGTATGCATATGTATGTATACCTGTGTATCTATATAGGTGTAGGTGTTTTATGTGTGTATATGCATATATATGTATACCTGTGTATCTATATAGGTGTAGGTGTTTTATGTGTGTGTATATGCATATATATGTATACCTGTGTATCTATATAGGTGTAGGTGTTTTATGTGTGTGTGTATATACATATGTATGTATACCTGTGTATCTATATAGGTGTAGGTGTTTTATGTGTGTGTATGCATATGTATGTATACCTGTGTATCTATATAGGTGTAGGTGTTTTATGTGTGTGTGTATGCATATGTATGTATACCTGTGTATCTATATAGGTGTAGTTGTTTTATGTGTGTGTATATGCATATGTATGTATACCTGTGTATTTATATAGGTGTAGATGTTTTATGTGTGTGTGCATGCATATGTATGTATACCTGTGTATTTATATAGGTGTAGGTGTTTTATGTGTGTATATGCATATGTATGTATACCTGTGTATCTAAATAGGTGTAGGTGTTTTATGTGTGTATATGCATATGTATGTATACCTGTGTATTTATATAGGTGTAGGTGTTTTATGTGTGTGTATGCATATGTATGTATACCTGTGTATTTATATAGGTGTAGGTGTTATATGTGTGTATATGCATATGTATGTATACCTGTGTATCTATACAGGGAGTGCAGAATTATTAGGCAAGTTGTATTTTTGAGGATTAATTTTATTATTGAACAACAACCATGTTCTCAATGAACCCAAAAAACTCATTAATATCAAAGCTGAATAGTTTTGGAAGTAGTTTTTAGTTTGTTTTTAGTTATAGCTATTTTAGGGGGATATCTGTGTGTGCAGGTGACTATTACTGTGCATAATTATTAGGCAACTTAACAAAAAACAAATATATACCCATTTCAATTATTTATTTTTACCAGTGAAACCAATATAACATCTCAACATTCACAAATATACATTTCTGACATTTAAAAACAAAACAAAAACAAATCAGTGACCAATATAGCCACCTTTCTTTGCAAGGACACTCAAAAGCCTACCATCCATGGATTCTGTCAGTGTTTTGATCTGTTCACCATCAACATTGCGTGCAGCAGCAACCACAGCCTCCCAGACACTGTTCAGAGAGGTGTAATGTTTTCCCTCCTTGTAAATCTCACATTTGATGATGGACCACAGGTTCTCAATGGGGTTCAGATCAGGTGAACAAGGAGGCCGTCATTAGATTTTCTTCTTTTATACCCTTTCTTGCCAGCCACGCTGTGGAGTACTTGGACGCGTGTGATGGAGCATTGTCCTGCATGAAAATCCTGTTTTTCTTGAAGGATGCAGACTTCTTCCTGTACCACTGCTTGAAGAAGGTGTCTTCCAGAAACTGGCAGTAGGACTGGGAGTTGAGCTTGACTCCATCCTCAACCCGAAAAGGCCCCACAAGCTCATCTTTGATGATACCAGCCCAAACCAGTACTCCACCTCCACCTTGCTGGCATCTGAGTCGGACTGGAGCTCTCTGCCCTTTACCAATCCAGCCACGGGCCCATCCATCTGGCCCATCAAGACTCACTCTCATTTCATCAGTCTATAAAACCTTAGAAAAATCAGTCTATAGATATTTCTTGGCCCAGTCTTGACATTTCAGCTTGTGTGTCTTGTTCAGTGGTGGTCGTCTTTCAGCCTTTCTTACCTTTGCCATGTCTCTGAGTATTGCACACCTTGTGCTTTTGGGCACTCCAGTGATGTTGCAGCTCTGAAATATGGCCAAACTGGTGGCAAGTGGCATCTTGGCAGCTGCACGCTTGACTTTTCTCAGTTCATGGGCAGTTATTTTGCGCCTTGGTTTTTCCACACGCTTCTTGCGACCCTGTTGACTATTTTGAATGAAACGCTTGATTGTTCGATGATCACGCTTCAGAAGCTTTGCAATTTTAAGAGTGCTGCATCCCTCTGCAAGATATCTCACTATTTTTGACTTTTCTGAGCCTGTCAAGTCCTTCTTTTGACCCATTTTGCCAAAGGAAAGGAAGTTGCCTAATAATTATGCATACCTGATATAGGGTGTTGATGTCATTAGACCACACCCCTTCTCATTAAAGAGATGCACATCACTTAATATGCTTAATTGGTAGCAGGCTCTCGAACCTATACAGCTTGGAGTAAGACAACATGCATAAAGAGGATGATGTGGTCAAAATACTAATTTGCCTAATAATTCTGCACACAGTGTATAGGTATAGGTGTTTTATGTGTGTGTATATGCATATGTATGTATACCTGTGTATCTATATAGGTGTAGGTGTTTTATGTGTGTGTATGCATATGTATGTATACCTGTGTATTTATATAGGTGTAGGTGTTTTATGTGTGTATGCATATGTATGTATACCTGTGTATCTATATAGGTTTAGGTGTTTTATGTGTGTGCATGCATATCTATGTATAACTGTGTATCTATATAGGTGTAGGTGTTTTATGTGTGTGTATTTGCATATGTATACCTGTGTATCTATATAGGTGTAGGTGTTTTATGTATGTGTGTGTGTATGCATATGTATTTATACCTGTGTATCTATATAGGTGTAGGTGTTTTATGTGTGTGTATATGCATATGTATGTATACCTGTGTATTTATATAGGTGTAGGTTTTTTATGTGTGTGTATGCATATGTATGTATACCTGTGTATCTATATAGGTGTTTTATGTGTGTGTATATGCATATGTATGTATACCTGTGTATCTATATAGGTGTTTTATGTGTGTGTATATGCATATGTATGTATACCTGTGTATCTATATAGGTGTTTTATGTGTGTGTATATGCATATGTATGTATACCTGTGTATCTATATAGGTGTTTTATGTGTTAGTGTATATGTATGTATACCTGTGTATCTATATAGGTGTTTTATGTGTGTGTATATGCATATGTATGTATACCTGTGTATCTATATAGGTGTAGGTGTTTTATGTGTGTGTGTATGCATATGTATGTATACCTGTGTATCTATATAGGAGTTTTATGTGTGTGTATATGCATATGTATGTATACCTGTGTATCTATATAGGTGTTTTATGTGTGTGTATATGCATATGTATGTATACTTGTGTATCTATATAGGTGTTTTATGTGTGTGTATATGCATATGTATGTATACTTGTGTATCTATATAGGTGTAGGTGTTTTATGTGTGTGTATATGCATATGTATGTATACCTGTGTATCTATATAGGTGTAGGTGTTTTATTTGTGTGTATATGCATATGTATGTATACCTGTGTATCTATATAGGTGTAGGTGTTTTATGTGTGTGTATATGCATATGTATGTATGCTTCTGTTCAGTGTTTTAAACGTGCAATACCATATATATATATATATATATATATATATTATATATCATATATATCTAAACTAAGCAGAACTCCCATAGAAGCCATATTGTGGGAGGGATTTAGCGCACACACGTTTCTCAACATCAAGATTTTTGCACACCGTAGACATTTACTGGAGCAGTAAAAAAATGCTTTCATCTTGTAATATAAGCACAAAAACAAAAGCACTCTTGATTTAACTTGAGCTATGGTAGTGCAAAATGACGTTAATATTTTTGCACTCCACTTGTAACCTATACCTTTATTTATAATATCAAAGTGTTAAATGTCACTTTATTTAGGGTAATATTAAGGATGAGTACCTAATATATTTAAATATTTCTGTGTTTTTTTCCCATATAATTTTGCAAGGGTTAAACAAATAGTAAAGGAATCTTATTAAAAACAAAATAAAGTATATTTTATATTAGAACTAGAATGTTGTTTGGATCGATGCGAGAAGTAGTTACACATGCTGAGTTAACACTCAAATCTGAGCTCTGATAATATCACAGAGGTGGAGATATTGGACCAGAAAAAAAAAAACCTTGCTCTTGTTTTCCCTCTCTGGTTCTGATGATCAAAGGATTCTTCTGCTTGGAGATAAATTGTAGTGCAGACTTCACAGGGGCTGAACTCAATGAATGCTCAAAGAAAAAGGGGGGAACTCTCCAGCACTGCGAGATCTCTCTAATTTCTGTATCTGAATGACAGATAAGCCCAGTATAATATAGCACTGCATGATATGAGCGTTTAGTTACACTTTGAAATGTAAAGTAATATAAAATACAATGTACAGACTGGGACCTTTCAGTATAATTACATTTAAGCTTTGCACTTTTTATTTTTTATCTTATTACATTTAGATTTAAATATAAATCCAACATTGATTTTAAAAAATCTGATTATGATTTGAAAGTTTCTGTTACTTTAACAAATTAGGATCATACTTTATATAATGCTTTGTATCATTTACAAATAACATTGCACTGTGTATTGCTACATTGCAAACTAAAACTGACAGTTTCAGAAAAAGGGAGGGCAGGGTAGTTCCCTGGGCTGAACAGGGGAGTTCCCTAGATATGTCTGAAGCTCTCTTACAATTCTTGTTAAATTCTGTAAGCATTTTAAACTAGCTGCTCTCACTGATTTATGTCTCTAGCTGTATGCAGGTGAAGTTTGCTCAAAATTCACAATTTATGTATTTTAACTAAGAGGAAAGCAATATATACTAAACTATAGGCAAAAACAAGTTGAATTATAGTGAAAACATGTCAGTTTAATTTTGCAATTGATGCAAACTGGGCCTTTATATTAGCTCCAGATGTTATCCAATCCCCTTCTCTCTCACATGTGAAATTTTGTGTCCCAAAAATCTTAATTACTTTCTATGGAAGGCATCTTTCAACTCTCTGGTTCTGCCCTTTTTCTTAGAAAACTCTGTCAGTTCTGTCCACGTGAAGTCTGTAATATAATTTCTATTCAAACTAGAGAATGTTTGATTATCTGGCCCATAGAAATTAATAAAGCTCTCTGGGAAACTAAAGCTGACAGCTTTTCAGTTTTATTTTAAATAGAAGAAATGCAAAGTGCAATGTCATTCGTGAAATATACGCATAAGTATACAAAGTATGATCCTTATTTGTTAAAGTTACACAGAAACTGTGAAAGCATAATCAGAATTTGTAAAATCGTAATCCTAAATACACTGCTGTAGACAAAATAAAATACAAAATAGAAAGTGAAAGCTTAAAAGGACACTGAATCCAATGTTTTTCTTTTGTGATTCAGATAGAGCATGCAATTTTAAGCAACTTTCTAATTTACTCCTATTATCAGTTTATCTTGTTCTCTTGCTATCTTTATTTGAAAAAGAAGGCATCTAAGTTTTTTTTATTGGTTCAGAACTCTGAACAGCACTTTTTTATTGGTGGATGAATTAATTCACCATTCAGCAAGGACAACCCAGGTTGCTCACCAAAAATGGGCCGGCATCTAAACTTACATTCTTGCAGTTCAAATAAAGATACCAAGAGAATAAAGAAAATTTGATAATAGGAGTACATTAGAAAGTTGCTTAAAATTTCATGCTCTATTTGAACCATGAAAGAAAAAATTTGGGTTCAGTGTCCCTTTAAATAAAATGTAATCATAAGTGTAAAGTGATATAAAATACAAAGCACAAAGTGTAAATGCAGCAGAACTGTAATGTCATGCAGTGTTATATTGCACTGGGCTTGGCTCTCCTTCACATAGAGAAATGCATGGAACACCCCTTGGAGAAGTAGAGCAAAATCTGCCTTTTGAAAATGTTACTAGGGATCTTGGGTGATGGAGGATCTCTTTAGTTCATCTCACCTGAGCGGAGAGCCCTCTGTCTCTACCTCTCCCTCCTCTCTCAGGTCCATGTTATCTATCTATCCTCAAAATTGTTATGCAGAGCATCTTGTATATTATTACTACTGAGCTACCTTTAGGGACGGGGCCGAAAAATGTTTGCTCTATTGACCTCTGCTGAGAAGATCTGCTACTGCATGTGAACATGGCTTTTACATTTGAGATCATGTTAAAAGGACACTGAACCCAATTTTTTCTTTCATGATTCAGACAGAGTATGCAAAAATAAGCAACTTTCTAATTTACTCCTATTATCAATTTTATTTGTTCTCTTGGTATCTTTATTTGAAAAAGCAGGAATGTAAGCTTACGAGCTGGCTCATCTTTGGTTCAGCACCAGGGTAACAGTAAATGTAGCCACCAATCAGCAAGTGCTTCCCAGGGTACTGAACCAAACATGGGCTGGCATGATAATAGGAGTAAATTGGAAAGTTTCTGAAAATTGCATGCTCTATTCGAATCATGAAAGAAAAAATTAGGTTCAGTGTCCCTTTAAGGTATGTCAAAAGCACAGTAAAACTAGCAATAGACCATGCTCTGCCAAACTCTAATAAAGAGACACTTCCAGCTTTTGTGTAAAAGTTGTGCTTTGCCCCACACTCCAAAAATCTAAGATCTGACACCTAGGTTTTCAAAAGGCTGCAAATGACCTAAACTAGCTATTTGATATTCAGCATTTGTTGGTTACAAAAAATGTTTGTTGGCTTCTAGAAAGTGTGGGACTAACACAATTTTTACACAAAACAAGGAGTTTTACAAGTGTCAAGTCTATTAGAGGCTTTAACAATCTTCTTTACAAAATGGATCTGTTTAACCTTTTAACGCATTTATGCCATTCTATTCCGTCATAATTACACTGGGCTTTAGTGCGGTTATGACGAAATAGAACGTCATAACCGTTGGCTGTCCTGAAGCCAACTGCGTTTCCGATGGTGTGATCACGGTCTGGAGGGCGTGCCATCATTGAAATCTCGCGATCGCGTGAGCGATCACAGAATTTCAATTTGTTTACATCGGAACATTGTTACGATGTAGACAAATTAACCCTGTCATCAAAGGGTTATGAGCTATTATCTAATAAATAGTCATTTAAATAAACAGTATATTTCGCAATTAATATGCCCTGGACAGATGTTGTGTTGATATCTTGCCTGTACATAGTGATTTAAATTACAACCTGATTAGTGACAGTAAAAACAGAAGTGAGAGTTTCGTAAGGTTAAAAAATGAGAAGCAAACATCCCACAAGCAAATTCTGATACTGTATATTTTGGGAGGGGGTACTGAAGGTAAAGTTGCTGCACCCAAAATAATGATATAAGTGCCGTGATTCAAGAATGTAAAACAATGTTGTATATTTGTTTATGATAAATGTGACAAAAACGGATTTTATATGTGCATAGCACCGAGTAAGGTTGCTCCCTCAGCCCAGTTATGAGTTATGCATGTTGCAGGGTGTGCAGGGAGGAACATGCATTGTGCATCTGCACAGCACAGCATAAGTGCTGCTGGACATTACTATTCATGTTGCTCTCTGCACCCCCTGCAGCATGTGTAATTCATAAGTGTCTAGAAAATCATGGCTGAGCGTAGCAACCTTAGATCCAAGCCCAAATAGTTTACAATTGAAGGCCTCCCTAGATTTTGTTACTATTTTGAACTTTGCTACCTGAAAGCAACAACAAATATCTACATACAGTCCTGCTAAAAATCAAGCACAGAGGAGTGTGTAGGCGAGAGATATATCAAATATTTAAATTCATTTTCTTAAATGGGCAATTAATGTAAACATTGCATTTATATTGTTGTGCAGTTTATGAATGATAAATAAAGGGTTATGGGTCACTCACCTTTCTCCTCTATTTTTATTTAGATTGTACCCCTAGATTTGCCCTCAATAGCTGGCCTGTCAGCCAATTTCTTCTAAACCTTTGTCACTGAGGAATTTGCTAATCTACGCTTCATTTTCAAGTAGCGCGCTCCCATATTGGATGAAGCCGGGACGTGCTACAAATGTATTACCCTTCTCTTCTATGCAGCAGGCGACTTCATCCAGCATTGGAGAGAGCTACTTTAAAGTAAAGGGCGCTAGAGTAGTGGCTGTGACGGGCAAACAACCCTGTGCTGCACCTAACAGGTAGACAATCAAATGGGAAAGGAGGCAGTTTGTAGGCCAAAATATTAATATTAATAGCTGCAGAAAAGGTGAGTGCCTGTAATGCTGTTTAATTGCGCACATACTGCACAATAATGGAAGCATAATCTTTATGTTTACAGACCTTTAAATGTATCCTCTACTTAAATCTTTTAAGTTTGGAAATAATTAGTTCCCATTAGCAGCAAACAAGATTTAGTTTTTTTGTCTCACATACTGATCAAACCTCTAAGCACTTTGCCTTCAAAATGTGCACAGCCATTGGGGCCGATTTATCAAGGGCCCCTGATGCCCCTGTTTCTGCACGAGCCTTCAAGCTCGGGGAAAAAAGCAGTTATGAAGCAGCGGTCTGCAATCCGCCCGATCCTATGCCTCTGAGGCTGCGGCCTGCAATCCGCCCGATCCTATGCCTCTGAGGCTGCGGCCTGCAATCCGCCCGATCCTATGCCTCTGAGGCTGCGGCCTGCAATCCGCCCGATCCTATGCCTCTGAGGCTGCGGTCTGCAATCCGCCCGATCCTATGCCTCTGAGGCTGCGGCCTGCAATCCGCCCGATCCTATGCCTCTGAGGCTGCGGTCTGCAATCCGCCCGATCCTACGATCGGGTTGATTGGCACCCCCTGCTAGCGGACAATCTTTTATCTGCAGGGGGCGGCATTGCACAAGCTGTTCACCAGAACTGCTTGTGCAATGTTAAATGCTGACAGCGTATGCGGGCAAGGTTTGCTTCTGTCCACCTGGCAAGTGCACTGCAGGAGCATCATTTCCCCCTTTCTGAGGCGATAATAAACCACCAGCTCAGAGCTAGTGTATAGGAAACAGTGGTCTGATGACTGCTGCTTCTAAACTATCAGCTGCAGTCTCACTCATGCAAGCCTGCGCCAAACGCGCTCCAAACCTGTATACGCAGCTTGTTAAATGGAGTCCTGTGTCTCAGATTTCATATACAATAATATTTGTGTGCATGCTTAGTGTTAACATAATACTGATATGTCTGAGCTCATTAGGGATCTGTAATTGGAGGGATATTGATCAATTTTTCATGTAAATATTGTTGTTTTTTAAATCTATTTTAATTTAAATTATTGTTTAAAAAATGACACAGATTGGTTGTTATAGAGGAGAGCCAGATGAAGAAAAAAATGACTACAACAAATGATTTGCCAAGTAGTAATTAAAGAGACATAAAATCCACATTGTTTCTTTCATGATTCAGATAGAGCTCGCCATTTTAAATACATTTCCAATTTATTTATATTATCTAATTTGTTTCATGCTCTTTGTATCCTTTGTTGAAAAGTATACTTAGGTATATTCAGAAGCTGCGGATTGGTGGATGCACATATATGCCTCTTGTCATTGAATTTCAACTAGCTCCCAGTAATGCATTACTGCTCCCTCAACAAAGAAATACCAAGGGAATGAAGCAAATTAAATAATAGAAGTCATTTGAAAAGCTGTTTAAAGGGACATTAAACACTAAATACATGCTACATAGAATGATGCATTCAAAGAAAAGATTAGTCCATGACTAACATGTAGATGTTTCATTAGTTGTTTAAAAAGTGACAAAATAAGTGTAAAGTTTTAGTGTCTATAAAACACTGGGAGCTGCCATGTTGTAACTTAGGTTACCTTCTCTGCTGTGGCCAATTAGGGACCGTTATAAATACTGTAGGTCACTAGAGTGTGCAGACAATGGCTGTGTGGTATATAACAGTGTTCTGCACTTCCATTTCTAACAGGAACTGAAAAGCTCACAATTTCAGAATGGAATTACAGGCAAAGAGGACAAAATAAATAATGAAAGTATATTGCAGAGTTGTTTTATTATATACAATTTATCATTTTATATTACCATCTCAAAGTGTTTAATGTCCCTTTAAAATTGTTCTGTCTGAATCATGAAAACAAATATTTTTTTTATTTTATGTCCCTTTAAAATGAGTTTAATAATGTGTGTGCTGATTCAATAATATTATATATTTGTGTACAATAAATGCTACAAAAGCAGATTAAAGATACTTACAAATTACAATTTATGGCTTAGATTGGGTTACTGTTTGAGCTTTACTATCTGGAAGTAAAAACAAATACCTAAATACAGTGCTACTCAGTATCAAGGATGATAGAGTATACAGAAGAGAACTATATGAAATACAGGCACACTCTCTTTAAATGTAACAGGGGTTACACTTGCCCACATGCATGGTTGTTGTAGGAAATATTGTCTGGAATTGCTTTTCAAGAAAGCAGTGAACCTCAAATGAGCACCCACATACGGCACAGAAATTCTCCATCAGCTTTCTGGAGAATGACAGCAAAAAAGGAGCCCATGCAGATAAAATATCTACAGTTGGATTATGTACAGGTTCTTCATCAGAGCGACAGCAATTACTAGCTTCTGTATCATGACAGCGAACAGCTGAACATATTTGTATACATATCTTCAACGTTCATAGTCTTCACACAAAGATAAAAACTTGTATATGGTTTTCATGCAAAGATACAAGTTTCTACGCAATTATTATTCCATAGGGGAGTATTATGGGTTTTGTTGATTTGTTTCCTTTTGAATTTGCTGCACGTTGCATGTATGGTTTACCAGTATGGTCACATATTGTCACCTGCACTCACAAGGTGTAACTTTACAATTCTGCTAATAAACTTTAAAAGGGCATGAAACCCCAAATTCTCTCTATGATTCAAATAGAGCATACATTTTTAAACAATGTTCCCATTTACTTATCAATTGTGCTTATTTCTCTTGGTATCCAGAAAAAGCAATACACTACTGGGAGCTAGCTGAGCACATTGGTAAGCCAAGAGCAAGAGGCATATGTGCAGCCACCACTCAGCAACTAGCTCCTGAGCCTACCTAAGTATACTGTTCAACAAAGGACACCAACAGATCTAAGCAAATTAGATAATATATATAATATATAATAATGTAATAATAGTAAATTGGAAAGTTGCTTAAAATTATATACTCTGAAAAAAAAATGTTGGGTTTCATGTCCCTTTAAAGGGCTATTAAATATAAAATTGCATAATCAACAAATGCAAAATAATAGACAACTTAAAAGCACTTAGTCTGATTTTCAAATGAGTAGTAGATGTTTTCTGCCAAATTTCAGATTAAGTGAATTAATATTTGCACTATTTAATTATTAACAAGAGAGATGTGCTTTTCTCTGTTTGTTTGTTTTTAGGTCTGGTGGCATTTGGATGAAGAATTACCAAGTGAAAGAACGCTGCACCAGTGTTGAAGCTAGATTGTGATTGGTGCGATAACTGTAGCGCGCAAGCGATATAAGGTATTTCTTGATTCATTGAGCGTGACAGAAATAGCGAGTATGTTACGAGTTGAACGTAAACATGTTAGCTTGAGCGCAATCAAATTTAACGCGCTTTGGGTTAGTGTGACTTCTGGTTAACTGTTACGTTAGACAAAAAAAAGTTGCACGAAATGCATCAAAAATACATTTAAAAGTACAGTCATAGTAACACTAATAAAAAACTGATTTTTATTTTTATTCTTATATAGTTCAGCTGCTTGTTATGATTTACACTCAGATTTTGAAAATAGTAAACATGTGCTCAATATTACAGGAGATAGAAAGGGAATATGGCATTGTGCAAGCAGAGGGTGATACAAAATACAGCATGAGCTCTGCGTGACAAAGCCTGGCATGGAAACGCCAAACAGAGTTGCTTATGACTCAGAAGCAGACAGAAAATTATGACTCACACTTGAACACTGCGTCAAAGCACATATGTAGACAAAGTATTTTATAGTCATACATAATCAAGAAGGGAAAAAATATATAGTGGCAATATTTCCTTAACAGATTGTAAATCTTATTGCAGATCTATGTATCTATGTATCTATCTATCTATCTATCTATCTATCTATCTATCTATCTATCTATCTGTCTGTCTGTCTGTCTGTCTGTCTGTCTGTCTGTCTGTCTGTCTGTCTGTCTGTCTGTCTATCTGTCTATATATCGGTCTGTCTGTCTGTCTGTCTATATATCGGTCTGTCTGTCTGTCTGTCTATATATCGGTCTGTCTGTCTGTCTGTCTGTCTATAGCTATTTTTCTAAATGTCTCCATCAATTACGTTTTACAACTCTGATAAGTAATAATTTGGCGTTTACATAGAGATAGTTAATAAGGAGGATAAAATGATTTTTTTGCCTCACCTTTTGGCCCCTATTTATTAAAAGTCTTGCGGACCTGATCCGACAGTGCGGATCAGGTCCGCAAGACCTCGCTAAATGCGGAGAGCAATACGCTCTTTGCATTTAACATTGCACCAGCATCTCACAAGAGCTGCTGGTGCAAAGCCACCCCCTGCAGAATTGCGGCCAATCGGCCGCCAGCAGGGAGTTGTTAATCAACCCGATCATACTCGATCGGGTTGATTTCTGGCGATTCCTGTCTGCCTGCTCAGAGCAGGCGGACAGGGTTATGGAGCAGCGGTCTTTAGACCGCTTCTTCATAACTTGTGTTTCTGGCGAGTCTGAAGACTCGCCAGAAACACGGCCCTCTGGCAGAGCTTGATAAATATGGGCCTTTGTCTGGAAATAAAGTATAATGTAACTTATTTCATATATAATGATTTTCCTGTGCATGCTCAGTAAAATAAAGACATAATAATACATCTGAGCATGCTCAGTAAGTGTCTAATTGCCTATTGCACTCAATTTCATGTAAATATTAAAATTGTTATCAATTTTAATTTAAATGTTGTTGCTTTTTTACACAATCGGCAGATCAGACACAGGAATTCTTAAAGAGGAATGATAGATGAAGGATAAAAATGACAATGACGAATGATGGGCCATTTAATTGATTTATTACAGAGTTATTTATTTAAAAAGTGCTTGTTGTTTAAAAATGTACGTATTGTCCTATAACTTACAAAAAAAATACGCTCGCCGTATTCAGCATTGCACCAGCAGCTCACAAGAGCTGCTGGTGCAACGCCACCCCCTGCAGACTCGCGGCCAATGGGCCACCAGCAGGAGGGTGTCAATTAACCCGATCGTACTAGATCGGGTTGATTTCCGGCGATGTCTGTCCGCCTGCTCAGAGCAGGCAGACAGGGTTATGGAGTAGCAGTCTTTGTGACCGCTGCTTCATAACTGCTGTTTCAGTGCCCCAAGGTCTCTAACGGTAAGAAAATTGAAAAATTGTCTGGTCAATAAGGGGTTAAAATTGCACACAAAAAAAAACCCGTTGTGGGGGGGCGGAGCCGGCATTGGGAGGCAATGGCCGCACACTAGGTGAGCTCCGGTGCTGCAGCCCATGAAAGTACTGTAAAAGTAAAACCAAACTAATTTTCCGGGACCACAACTTATAGCTCTAATGTTGTAGACTCACAACGGTCCTGTCTGGCGACAACGGAGCGCAGATGCTGTGGGACGTGCGCTGATTTGAAATCTGCAGGAATTCAGCAGATCTTGGAGATGCGGTGCATACCTCAAGCAAGCTGCGGACAGTAAATACCCACTCATATAAGTCACCAACACGGGATTTATATAAACCGCACTCACCCGGTAAGGACTACCAAATTATGTGTGTCAGGAGAGGAGGCCCTCACTGGGGATTACAGGGCAAGATGGCGGCCGCCATGTTCTTAATGTATACGCACTAAACAATATGCGTGCAGGCCGGATCGCCGCCTAGCGATCATTTTAAACAAATCTAAGCACTGGGCAGTGTTATAAGAGGATTAGCAATCATCGACAAGGGAAGAAGTTTAGGGAAAGAATTTGTTTGCTGTGTCAACCCTTTTTAGATAGGAGCTCAAGCAAGCGTTATTCCTATGCATACAATCTGCTGTTGTAATGTAAACATATCGTACCACAGGTCTCACACTTTTTTATTCAAAGAAGGGGTTTTTATTTAAAGACTTGGCATCTATGTATTAACTATAAAAGCTGACATTGTGCAATATGTTAAGCTGTAAATCACCTTCATAAGACACGAATAGGAAGGAGAGGAAAAGTTTTATTAAGTTGTTGCTCTGATCAGGTGGGGAGAGACCACAACCATCGTGTCACTTTAATTGTGACAAAGCACAAAACTTTCCTGCCCATATTCTCAGTTATAAATACCCCATCACAGTTACACTACCAAAACCTATACACTTCCATTGCTTCTGAGGTGGGGGTGTTCACTACGGGGATAACTCAAGGGCTGGAGACTCAATGTGATAACCATCTTGTTGGTCTCTGAATTACAAAGACATTTACATACAAATAACATAAGATTACAAGGTTGGCTAATATAAACAAGAGAGTGAGCCTTTTTATATTTTCAGTGCACACTGGCTGACTCAGGGATTCCAGACAAAATGTCTCCCAGGAAAAATACGCAGAAAATAAAACAAACTAAAAATGCAACACAAGGGAATTCATCAATGGATAACTATCTCAAGGCGACGGTGGTTCTGGGGCCGAAAGAAGCTTCACCAATGCCACAAGCATCGCAGCATTCATCCATCTGTTCAGGCTCTGAATCAGATGAAGAAGACATTATGGTTTCAGTGCCGCAGTCTATAATTTCATCCATCCCCTCAAAACAAGATTTTTCTTCCCTTATTGAGCAAGTGAGACAATGCATTAAAGAAGAGATCTCTGAGCTGAAAAGAGACGTTACTGAAATTGGGAATAGAGTGGTTACCCTAGAAGAAACTATCCATGAACATGGAGCATGCATAACAAAAGTGAGCGATCAAACAGACCAACAAAACCAAGTTATACATCAGCTGGAAGACAAGTTAGAAGACTTGGAGAATAGGTCCAGAAGGCAGAACATTAGGATACGAGGTATCCCAGAAGATGTCGATGCTTCAAGTCTTCATGAATATCTCCAATCTTTATTTTCCCAACTTAAGGACCCAACAGACAATACCACTGTGAGCATGGATAGAGCACATAGGGCCCTGAGACCTAGACCCCCCGAGTCGGCACCACCCCGTGACGTAATAGTCAAAATCACTAATTACCAGGAGAAAGAACAACTTATGGCAGCAGCACGAGAAAAAAGTCCTATTCAAAAAGATCTAGCAACTAGGACCTTAGCAAGAAGGAAAGAACTCTCTCCACTCACGAAACACCTGCAAGCTAGAAACATAAACTACAGGTGGGGCCACCCTTTCCAGTTAATAGTGGTATGGAAAAACAGAAGAGCGACTTGTGCCTCAATAGCAGAAATTGAAGAATGCTGTAAGAAGCTTGAGATTCCTCCTCCAGTGATAACTCCAGATACTGGGCAAGACCCCAGTTCTACACCTGTCCTCCGGTCACCCCCTCTTCCACAACGCAAAGAGTGGCAAACTGTCCGCCACAAAAGAACGAAGAACAATTCCTCATCAGACTCTAGGACTCAGCTGAGTTGATCTTCTAAAGGAAAAGTGAACACTACAAAATATCCTTTTCAAGGTTTAGTGGCCAGACTGAGTGAGTCCAGATCCTAGTAGTCAAGGGACACTGTTGATACATGAACAGTTCATATGGTTTGTTTTATATCTTTGTATGTACAACTGGTACTTAATGGGCTGAACGATATCCAGTTAGGATTTCTTAGCCATTTCCCTCTGTTATTATTGCAGGGTAGAAGTTACTTTTGTTAAAACTGTTAACATAGTTAGGTTATTATTAGAATTTTTTTCTTATTTGCAGAGAAAATTTTCAAAGTATATGGATATGATGTTCTACAGGGATGGAGCTGAAAGGGGTAAGAAACTAAGATGAATGACACTTGTATTCAATTTGTATCACAGAATGTGAAAGGTTTTAATGTTCCTCAAAAGAGGTCGCTAGCTTTAAGAGATATAATACATAGAGGGGGGGAGATCATCGGGCTTCAAGAAACCCATTTCAAAAAGAGATCAATTCCTAAATATTTTCATAGTACTTTTCCCCAACATTTTCACAGCACACATAACAAAAAAAAGATCAATGGCATGAGCATTCTTATAAACAAAGCAGTGCCATTTAGACTACTAGATCAAAGCAAAGACGCAGAGGGTAGATTCTTAGCAATCAGTGGTATCCTTTACAATAAGATGGTAACCCTGGTGAACATATATGCACCCAATCATGGCCAAGCAGTTTTTTTTAAATCTATAATACCCAAAATTCAGGAAATTCAGAAGGGCCAACTGATAATTATGGGAGACTTTAACTTACCCATTAACCCCAACCTTGATAGCTCAAACCCTAGCTTAAAAATAGCAAAATCTACATCTAAATCTGTGTGGAATTTTATTAGAACCCTAGGCCTACATGACCCGTGGAGAATATCGAATCCCAGTCGCAGAGACTATACATTTTTCTCCAATCCGAACAAATCATATTCGAGAATTGACTTCATACTGCTAGATCACTTAACCCTGTCTCAAGCTATTACTTCCTGCATCTCACACACAGCGTGGTCGGATCATTCCATGGTTAAATGTTCTATTAACTGGCCTTCAGCTCCATTGAGGGAATTTACATGGAGATTAGATGATGCTATATTATTAGACCCTTTGGTGCAGGAGACCATAGAAACGGAAATACGAGAGTTTTTTGATAGAAATGCCCAGGAAGATATGACCCCGTCCACAGTTTGGGAAGCTCATAAGAGCTATATAAGGGGAATATTGATCAAAATTAGAGCCAATAAACTTAAACAGCAAAGGGAAGAATATCATCATTTAGCTAAAGAATTAGAGAACTTAGATTACCTACATAAACTACACCCATAAGATGAAGGTATCCTTCACCAACTAAATTTTTACAGAACCAAACTGAGGTCCCATTTGCATATTAAAGCCCAAACCATAGCTTACAAATTGAAACAGAAATTTTATTTTGAGGCTAACAAACCAGGACGCCTATTGTCTAGATCACTAAAAAACAAACAGGCAAAAACATACATTCACTCAATTAATAACCCTAGAGGCGAGAAAGTGGAAGACACGAAACAAATAGCAGACGTTTTTAAAAATTACTACCACACTTTATATAACCTTTATCCTGCCAGGTTAACGACAGACCATGAAATTAAATGTAAGACATATTTAGATAACATTCAAGTCCCAACAATTTCTGAAACAGATAGGGAAATGCTACAAGCACCGATAAATAGCAAGGAAATTAGTGAGGCAATTAGAACATTGAAACCCGAAAAAGCACCAGGCCCAGACGGTTTCTCAGGGTCTTACTATAAATTATACAATCAGTTACTAGTGCCGCACTTATTGAAAACCTTCTGCCAAGTTGAGAGTGGTCAAGTCTTTCCAGATTCCATGCTACAAGCGTTCATAACTGTTATCCCTAAGTCGGGAAGGAAGGCCAACACACCTGCTAATTTCCGCCCAATCTCTTTGCTAAATATAGATTTGAAGGTATACTCTAAGGTCCTGGCATTCAGGCTTAATAGAGTATTACCATTACTGATTTCCCC
Source organism: Bombina bombina (assembly GCF_027579735.1). Taxonomy (NCBI): domain Eukaryota; kingdom Metazoa; phylum Chordata; class Amphibia; order Anura; family Bombinatoridae; genus Bombina; species Bombina bombina. Next base: position 328,031,807 of record NC_069506.1, on the reverse strand, counting down.
AGATCAGGTGGGGTTTGTGCCGCGGAGAGAGGCAAGAGACAACACTGTTAAACTTTTAAACATCTTGGATTATATAAACAAAAATAATATTCCCTCTGTATTTTTATCAACAGACGCAGAAAAAGCGTTTGATCGCTTAGATTGGTCCTTTCTCGAGACTACACTTACCAAATTCAATATCCCACCTATATTTGTAAACAAAATTATGGCCCTATATTCATTCCCCACAGCACAAATTAGAATAAATGGCACACTTTCTGAACAATTTGAAATACGAAACGGTACACGTCAGGGATGCCCACTTTCACCACTCCTATTCATTCTTTCATTGGAAATACTTGCATGCAAAATTCGATCAAATGACAATATAAAAGGGATAAATATTAATCACAAAGAATATAAGCTTTCCATGTTCGCAGATGACGTTTTGATGTCCCTATCTGACCCTCTTAGATCTCTCTCCGCGGTACAGACAGACCTACTAGACTATGGAGCAGTCTCAAACCTTTTAATAAATGCAAGTAAATCACAACTATTACCAATACACATTTCTAACTCTGATATAGCTATCATCAAGAACAAATGTTCCTTTATAGTTAATCAGAAACCCATTAAATACTTGGGAATATATTTATCGAATAACTTAGATTCAATCCGCTCAATTAACTATTCTAAATTACTGAACACCATTTCAAATCAAGCCTCGTCTTGGATGTCAAAAAACCTATCTTGGATAGGGAGGGTAAATTCAGTCAAAATGGTGTTACTGCCAAAAATCTTGTACATCCTTCAGGCATTACCTCTACCTAACACTAACATATATATACAGAAATTACAAAAAGTATTCCACTCTTTCATTTGGAAGAAGAAACCACCTAGGGTGAACCAAGTGTCAATGTTTGCCCATAGAGATATGGGGGGATTTGGGGTACCCAACATAATTTTATACAAACAGGCTATCTCACTCCAAAGAATTTTAGAGTGGAGTAGATACAACTCCACAGACCTTAAACACTGGGTTCAACTCGAACATGACATCTCAGACATACCGCAATTGGGAGGGATGTGTTGGTTACCTCAATCAGTTTCAGCACCACTGATCTCCTCCTCTCCTACAATCACGAACACAATAACAGATTGGAAATATATACGTGATAAGTATACAGGTATCTCCAGTTCCTACTCGCCCCTGACCCCAATCTTAGCAAACTCTGAATTCCCAGAAGGCAGAGGACACCAAACGGGAGGGGATAAAAGCTTGAAGGGATATATCCCAATTGCACTAATAACCAACTTGGGTAAATTATTACCCAGAAGTGAACTAAATGAATTAGGTGCTGGGTTCTTTGTACGTTGGTTAAGATACCACCAAGTTAATCACTACATAACAACACATAGGAATAGGGATAAGTTACTGAGAACACCAACACCCTTTGAACGAATGTGCATTTCTAATGTTCCACAAAAAGGGATCATTTCCATTCTTTATAAACTACTGCTCTCCGCCACATCTCCCAAACCTCATAGTTTTGTGAAGGGATGGGAGCGTGAACTCCTAGGGAAGCAAGACCCTAAAACATGGGAAAACATCTTCCACAGTATAACCCACTCGGCACACACAACACAAGCATTAGAGACTAACTACAAAATACTGTTCCGTTGGTACCTAACACCAAACAGAATGAAATACCTATTTCCAACAGCCAACGGAAAGTGCTGGAGATGTAAATGTGAAGTGGGAGACATGGGTCATATCTGGTGGTCTTGTACAAAAATTAAAACCTACTGGGTTGAAATAATAGGAGAAATAAATAAGGCATTATCATGCAGCCTATCCCTTATCCCACAGGTTTGTTTGTTTAATGTGCTCAAGGAGATCAGGTGCTCAATCAGGAGGAACATTGGGCATATTATGCTTAACTCAGCCAAACAACTTATAGCCTCGTTGTGGAAGTCAGAAGTGACTCCCTCAGTGGAACTATGGATAGCAAAAGTTAAAAATGTTTTGATGCTGGAGAGGTACTTTTATTTTAAAACTAACCGCTTAGCAATGTATAATGATATGATGTTTTATTGGGAGTCGTATTTAGGTTATAGATAGAGGAACTGGTAGCACCTTTGTGTGATAGGTCTTACGTAACAGTGTCATAATGTATTATCCAGACCACATCCCAGCTTAGTTAAACTCAGTAATTCCAAAAACTTATATCCTTCAAACTAAAATTCACCAAACTCTGCAATTTTTGTTCGTAGTTATTATGTTTAATTTTTCTTTTTTTCTTTGTTTGTTACTGTTGATTTCTTATTGTTGTAAACTCACTAGGGTCTTGCTAAGTATATTACCCTAATAACCCATATGTTTAAGTCAAAATATATCATCCGATACTTTAGGAACCCATGGGTACAGGACATGGTCGAAATAACTATGTATTGTGAACAGCATTTTATTATGTAACTGTGAATTTACAAGGACTGTATTTCTGTACTTATTGAACTATTGTAAAATCTAATAAAGAAACAATAAAGAAAAAAAAAAAAAAAAAAAACCCGTTGTGTTGCAGTTCATACAATGTCCAATGGGGTATTCTTTATCAAAAGAGCATGATCTAAACTTATCATATACAAAAGCAGTATGAGACAGGAGCGCCTAAGGACTGTGTGTGTGTATCCTGCTACTAATAGGTTTAACCCTCAAGATAAACTACACAATGCTCAAAGAAATATAGAATTAGCAGCGCTAAAAAATAGAAATTGTTTAAACATTCCTAACAATCTATGTGGGGACGTCCCCACATAGATTGGTAGGAATTTTTAAACAATTTCTATTTTTTATTGATCTAAAATCAATCACTAAATAAATTGGGTAAAAACCTTCTATTTTAAAATTCATTATATCCGTGCTTTTTTAGCGCTGCTAATTCTATATTTCTCTAAACTTATCATATAACAAGATATATTTAAATGTGACACAATCTCTTTTATTTCATCTAAAATTACCTTTAAAATATAACAATGTGTTTTTTTGTCTAAAATAAAGGAGCATTCTAGCAGCTACATTATTGTCTATAAATCCATTCTTTTTAGTGTTCCTATGTTATGATATTACATACTTGATAATATTGGTTGGGAAAATAGGTTACAATCATTAGAGCAGTTTCTAGACTTGTTATTTTAATGGTCCATTAACAACTTTGCCCAGCATACTGTGTTGACATTGTACCTACATCCAACACTTGGTGCATTCTTAATTCCCCTTTGTCAGATTAGACAGCAGAGACTGCAGCTGGGGGCAGAATGCATCTGCCTTCATATGGTAAGAAGACACCAGACTACACAAAGTATGTGTGTCTAAAAGGGAGGTGCGCCAAAGTAACAATTACACTATATAAAGCTTGCAATATAAGATAAACAATGTTACATCTAAACAAACCAGGCTATAAGATCATATGTATATTAAACAATAAAGTCCACTTGAAACTATTAGACCTCTAATGGATGTTAATAGTAAGCCATAAAACCTTCAAACTTGAAGTATACAGGAATATAATATTCCCAGGTGGTTTCTCAAAATGATCAATGGTGCATCGTGTAGACCAGAAGGCAGCTCTCTCCAAAAGAAGAAGATAATGGCAGTGAGTCCTAGGAGACACAAAAACGAGAGGCGCCCTTGGTGCAGCAAATTCTGAACAAGCACAGTAAATATAAGGGTGACGATCAGGTACTCACATAGCTAATTGCACATCCAGTGCAATAGTAAACAGGCCGAAGCTTCAGAGCCATTCAGATGACTCCCCTAAGGCAAGCTGGCTGTATGCGGAACTCGTCTCCTGCTGATCTCACCGCTTCCGGTGCTGTTCCCCAGATCAAGACGCCAACTGTGCACTCACAGTAATTCCCAACCAGGCGGATTTCCCAAAGGAGTGTAAATGATAATAGTCCAAGAGCAAGGTGAAAGTATAAAAATCAAGAAGCAAGGGGTGTGTATCAAACTGTTTGTGAGACAGACTGGCCTACCTCTAGGTTTGCAAAAAATCTCACAAATTTGCAACCATGGATGCTAGACAGAACAACAGGAAGAGTTAGAGGTGGCGCCTACGGCTAGCTGTCTTAAAATGAATGAAAAAATAAATAATTTTATAAGATCAATAGTGTAAATCAACGTAAAAATATTAAGTGAAAAAGTGTTTTGTGAAAAAAATATACCATACAAGAGTATTAAAAGAGTGAATAAATAAAATATTTTATTAAAAAGAATTATATTAAAACACGATAATGATGGTGAATAATGTATTAAATATAATAAAAAAATATATTGAAAGCCAACAATTACTGGATGCGTGACTTAGTTGCTGGGTTCTATAGTTTGGATGTATATGTACTAGATGCTGGTTGAGAATCCAATGAGCAAAATATACTTCAAAAAATATATAATAAGTATATCATTAGACACTTAAAAAGGCTCAAAAAAAGAAAAAAGCAATTTTCTATATAGTAGAAATTCAAAAAGTTCAAAAAAAGTGAACAAAAGAAAAAGAGAAGAAAAAATATTGAAAAAATGAAAAAATATTATAAAAACAATGTTTCTGTTTACGTTTAAAAATGCTGCAGCAAAAAAAAGGGGGGGTAATAAAAGCTGATACTTGAAACTATGTGTACAATCAACTTCTTTTTAGGTCATTTGTTGGAAACACAGATCAGGAAATTACTGTACAAAAAAATAATAAATCATTATTCAGTAAGAAAAAAGAAAAAAAACTACAAATAGATACTAATGATTCATCTGCTGATATAGAAGAACTAAATACAGAAACTAGAGATAATACATCGAGAAGATCCCACTTTTCCAATGAGAATAAAAAGAGAGGAGAGTCTTATAATTTTAAAAATAGAGATAATCAAAGAGAAACCATTCAAAATACCAATCGAAATTACTATAAGGAAGGTGAAAATTTGAGAACAAACACTTATAATAAAAACTATGATACAAGAAGAGATGAAGGTCTAGAAAGGAGGAGGGACCAGTCTAGGGAATTTAAAGCATCTTATGACAATAGAAGATCTAGACAAGATTATAATAAGGGTTACACTCCTTACTATCCAAGAGGTAGATATTATAATAACAGAGAATATAACCCAAGAAATCAGTCTCATTATAATAGAGAACAGTACAGAAATGATTCCTGGAATGAGAGACAGAATGGGAATTATTATAGACAAGACTATAGGAACTATTGGAAAGGAGAGAATGATAGACAAGTATATGGTAATTCTTATGACAGACGAGAGGAGGAGTTTACTAATAGAGGTTGGTATGATGACAATAGAGAAGAACATCACAAGAGAATGGGGGAAAGAAAACAAGAAAAAAACACAACAAAATTGGAAAGTACCGATATACAATAGATATGAAGTACTAAACCAGGAGGAGTTAGAGTATACTTCATCTAAACCCAGTTCATCAAATTTTTTAGAGGGGGGCAAAGAAAGATCCCACGACCCTCCGAAGGGCAAAAGGAGAAGAGAGGGAGTAGAGGAAGAAGAAGTAGAAGATTAAAATCTATAGTTACTAAACCTAATGCCGAATTTACTAACACAGGTATTTTCAACATTAGTGATGCACCATTAAACAAAGAACAAGAATCCATTTTGAAAAAAGGATTATCATTTGCCCCCACATCTAAGCTCAATAAATTCGAACACCTCATTAACGTTAACCAATTTATCAGAAAATTAACCTTGAAAAAATACTTCATTAAACATCTAGTTTCTTATACAAATACAGTTAATCATAGCTACCAACATACAGAATTAAAACCCAAATCGACCTTTTTTCCTACACAGGAAAAAGGAAACTTTGTACAGTCTTTTGAAAAATTGGTAAGAGAAGATTTGGATAAATTAAATATAAATGAAAATAAAAATATAAATTGGAATTTATCTGTGAGAGAAAAGAAAGTTCTGAAAGATTTGCAAATGAGAAAAGATATAGTAATTAAACAAGCGGATAAGGGGGGAGGAGTTGTAATTATGAATCATGCATACTATATTGAAGAAGCAAATAGACTGCTATCAGATATTACAACATATAAAAAACTTAGGGATGACCCGGGAAATAAATATCAGAATGAATTGATTAAATTATTGGAAAAGGCTAAAGAGGCTAATTTACTCACTGAAACAGAATTTAAATATCTTTCCGTTACAGACTTTAGAACCCCAATTCTTTATTTTTTACCCAAGATACATAAAAACCTTAATAAACCTCCAGGTCGCCCGATCATATCAGGAATTGAATCCATAACTTCAAACTTGTCCCAATACATAGATATCTTCTTACAGAATTATGTTAAAAACATTCCCTCATACCTCTCTGATTCGACACATTTCTTAAATATTATTAAACATCATAAATGGGAAAAAGATCATATACTGGTAACCTGCGATGTTAGTTCATTGTATACTAATATTGATCATAGGTTGGGAACACAGGCGGTCAAAACATATCTTGATAGAGATGAGAATATGACAGACATACAGGGCAAGTTTCTAATAGAATGTATTGAATTCATTCTTACAAACAATTATTTTAAATTTGAGGACACGTATTACCTTCAAATCAAAGGGACGGCGATGGGCACAAGGTTCGCACCCAGTTATGCCAACTTATTCATGGGAATATTTGAACAGAACCATCTTCAATATTCACCATGGGGTGCGAACCTTGTGCTCTACAGACGCTTTATCGATGATATGTTTTTCATCTGGAAGGGGGACTTTGAGCTCTTAAATCTATTAATTGAAGATCTTAACACAAATACCTATGGACTCTCATTCACACATGAGTGTAGCACATTTAAAATTAACTTCTTAGATGTTGAAATAGAAGTAATTAACAATGAAATAAGGACACATACTTTTTTCAAAAAAATAGACTCTAATAATTATATCGACTTTAGCAGTTGTCATCATATTAATTGGAAAAAAAACATCCCTAAAGGCCAGTTGTTACGTCTAAGGAAAAATTGTACTGATATACAGGATTATGAAAAACAATCAATAACTCTAATAGAGAGATTTGAACAAAAAGGTTATGATAGGAAAAGAATTGAATTAATTGCAGAAGATGTGAAAAGTACAAACAGAGAAGATCTATTATCAAAAAAGAATAAAGATATTGATAAAAAGTTTGATATGGGAATTCCAATTATAACAACATATTCCACACAATACAAACTCTTTCAAAATATAATTAAAAAATACTGGAATCTTCTATTAAAATATCCTATTTTGGGCCAGACATTACATAAACAGCCAAAATTTATTTATAAAAAAACTAAAAACTTGAAATCTATATTAGCCCCTAGTGAAATTAAAAACACTAGAAATAAAAGAATGTTTGATAGAGGGATATTAGATCAGAAGGGAGAAAAAATTGAAGGTTTTTACCCCTGTCATAGTTGCAAATCTTGCAAATATAGCACTAAACTAAAAAACATCAAATCTGACAAAACAGGGAGAGAGATTAAAATTTCTGACATAATTAGATGTACAGATATTAATGTCATATATCTGATCCAATGCCAGTGCAATTTAAAATACTTTGGTCAAACGAGTAGAAAACTCAAAGACCGCATAAGAGAGCATATACTGGCAATTGAACATGAAAAAGTTGACACTATCCTCTATAAACACTTCAAAGAAATACATCAAGGTAGACTAGAGGATTTTAAGTTCTGGGGCATTAGGAAAATATTACCAGATGGGAGAAGAGGAAATATGGGGAAAAAACTTCAGAAACAAGAAGCAGAATTCATCTATAACTTCAGGACATTACACCCCAATGGCCTTAATAATGAACTAGATCTAAATTTTCTTATATAAATTCCTATAGATGATTATAATCTCAATTTTCACCTAAGTATTTTAGTCAAAACAGAGGGTATTCTCCATAAACGGAATTATGATACATTAAAACATTTTTAGTTATTATGAGTCATATATATCAACTTTATATATATTAGAATTTTTTCCTTATCATGTATATCAAATTTTGAAAAAATAAAGGTTAATCTCTTTTTAGTACTTTTTCTTCATCATGTACATCACTTCTATAGAGGATATGGGTTAATCTCTGACACATTGAGGTTCTTACTATGTATCCAGATGCTCTCTCAAATTGTTGGTTAACTGGTATAATAATGGAGCATAGAGATGAATGTTATATGCCGATTAATGACTGACAGGCTGGGATGCTCTCTCAAACCATTGATGAGCATATTAGTAATTTAATATAGAGATGAATGTTACATGCTTATTAATGATTAATTCATCTCATTAGACATGTGGTGGCTCAATATCTTTAGAAACTGGCTCAACACTCTTAGACACAGGCTCATTATATATATATATATACACGTTTTTTTACTTTTTTATATATATATATATTAATTTTTCATTTTTTTTATTTTATTTTATATATTTTTCAATAAAATTTTTGTTATTTTTTCATGTTTAATTTATTATTTTTCTTATTTCCATTTTATAAGTTATCTGGGAGAGAAATATATTTATAATAATATAATATATATTTTTTTATATATTTCTTTACATTTTTCACTTTTTATAATCTCATTCTTTTAAGCTCATTTTTTGAAAAACATCGATTTTTTATTATGAAAGTTCAATCTTCTTCTAAATTCATAAAGTATAATAAAATATTACTAACATACATCTAAGGTATATATGATGGTAAAATATGCAATGGATTAAAGGATAACAATAGCAATATTAAGTGATGTCCTTTCAACAACTACAAGGTAATTTGCACACGTTAACAGAATTTTGTTTCCAGCCAATGAAGGGTTAACAGGAAACCCTTTAAATACCTGGGAGAAGCCGGATCTGGTATACTTGATAAAGGCTTGTGTCCTAAAAGCCGAAACGCGTAGAAGATAACCAGCTCCAGCATTTACTCTTCAAATAACTGGCCAGATATAGTTTTTCTTTGCTCCCAAAACCGTCCGCCTGAAAGTGAAAATTCCTCAACTCACTGGACGATAGGAGCTTCTTAACAAATCATGGAAAAGATTTCTTTCACCTATTTACCGACACAAAGGAAGATATTTGAGGATCGGATCCTCTGTAACACAGCTACTTCCGGTCCAGAGAAAAACGCCACTACACACTATTATTGGCGTTGCTGCAAACAGAACTATTGTAGGATCGGGTAAGAGATTCTTTTTATTTGTATGTCTATGAAGATAATATAACATACACAAGATCTTAGAAAGAATTCTTGTCCCATATGAAAAGATTTTATGCAACACATAAAAATATATGTCAAGAGATTTACCTTAAAGCTGTAAGTGAGCCCCTTTGAAACAACATTGGTTGCTCCGCTCTTAAAGGAATTGCACTCTAGCAAGAATTTGCAACATTGTTATAGAAGAAGATTCATATATACCTTACTTTCAATACTAACATTGAAATTGATACACACTATCAGAATTGTCGGATTACAAGTCTCTATGGCTACAGTGCAACAATAGCAACATTATAGACTTTCATTAACTCTCCAAGAGACGATATATAACTTCTAGGATTGTTGTGAAGATTAAAAGATCTACGTGGGAACCTAGAGACTTTATAAATATATCCAGAAACACAGTCTTTTCCAACAAATGACCTAAAAAGAAGTTGATTGTACACATAGTTTCAAGTATCAGCTTTTATTACCCCCCCCCCTTTTTTTTGCTGCAGAATTTTTAAACGTAAACAGAAACATTGTTTTTATAAAAAATTTTCATTTTTTCAATATTTTTTCTTCTCTTTTTCTTTTGTTCACTTTTTTTGAACTTTTTGAATTTCTACTATATAGAAAATTGCTTTTTTCTTTTTTTCAGCCTTTTTAAGTGTCTAATGATATACTTATTATATCTTTTTTGAAGTATATTTTGCTCATTGGATTCTCAACCAGCATCTAGTACATATACATCCAAACTATAGAACCCAGCAACTAAGTCACGCATCCAGTAATTGTTGGGTTTCAATATATTTTTTTTATTATATTTAATTAATTATTCACCATCATTATCGTGTTTTAATATAATTCTTTTTAATAAAATATTTTATTTATTCACTCTTTTAATATTCTTGTATGGTATATTTTTTTCACAAAACACTTTTTCACTTAATATTTTTACGTTGATTTACACTATTGATCTTATAAAATTATTTATTTTTTCATTCATTTTAAGACAGCTAGCCGTAGGCGCCACCTCTAACTCTTCCTGTTGTTCTGAAAGTATAAAAATACTTTATTAAAACAGATTAAAATTGTTGCTCAGCAATGCGTTTCTCGGCTCAGTATGCCATTTCATCAGGCTATATGTTGTCAAATAAAACCTTGCTCTATTTAAATCTCAGCTATCCAATCAAATGCTCAGGAATTTACACACCCACAAATTCTATGTGAGCTCTACTTTAGAGAGACAGACAGGACCCTGTGTTTAATTGATATGATATACCTTAATATAATACTATACATATTGATTAAAAACGAATTCCTGCATGATAATAAATAAAACATCTAATGATTTCACAAATAAATCTAAAATTATACATGATAACATAAAATAATAATAATAAAAATTAATAATTAATACAATGTTAATAATAATAATTAATACTATAGTACAACGCTAAAATTATAATTAAACGTCTAGTCTATAAACTTGAGAAAAAACAATTTTAATGGGGTTAATAGAATATATAACCCCTACATCTTCTGCATAAAAACATATTATACATAGACAACTAATAATTTAACATTTCATCAAAAATTATACAACCAATAATTAAACATTTCATCAAACATAAACAGAACAACGTTCCTAACATGTGTGATTAAATATACATAATAATACATTCATAATAAAAGACAGTACTTGTATGTGGCTATCCCACAACAAATGCTGCTCTGATGTATTTACTAAACCATAAATAATATATCTCACATGCTGATTAATCCACATATAACAGACTAACAGTATATCATGGGATACTATACAAAGATGTGAATTGATAGAATATATTTTAGCTGTGTATCATGATACTGGATAACCTTTAATATTATATGTTAATTCATAATATCAAAATAAAACTTTAGTGAACTAAGGGGGTAGTTATCAACGTGTCTACTTTACCTGCCTTTGCCAGTACAATACACCCGCCTAAGCTCGCCTACCATCGCCGCCGCGGACCTTCAAAATTTCGCCTAAGTTATCAAAAAAGCTGTCAAAAAGCCGTGCACCAAGTACGGGGCGATGAACAGCGGACTGTGAGAGTTATCACTCATCCAATCTCGCTGCTCTTCGGCTTTTTGACAGCTTTACTGCTAGCCTGTAAAAAATTATTAACCCCTAATCTGCCCCCCCAACACCGTCGCCACCTATAATAAGTTTATTAACCCCTATCCTGCCCCCCTACACTGTCGCCACCTATAATAAGTTTATTAACCCCTATCCTGCCCCCCCTACACTGCTGCCACTGTAATAAAATTATTAACCCCTAAACCTAAGTCTAACACTAACCCTAACACCCCCCCTAACTTAAATATTAATTAAATAAATCTAAATAATATTTATCTTATTAACTAAATTAATCCTATTTAAAACTAAATACTTACCTTTAAAATAAACCCTAATATAAATACAATATAAATAATAATTATATTGTAGCTATTTTAGGATTTATTTTTATTTTACAGGCATCTTTCAATTTATTTTAACTAGGTACAATAGCTATTAAATAGTTATTAACTATTTAATAGCTACCTAGCTAAAATAAAGAGACATTTACCTGTAAAATAAAAACTAACCTAAGTTACAATTACACCTAACACTACACTATCATTAAATTAATTATTCCTATTTAAAACTAAATACTTACCTGTAAAATAAACCCTAAGGCCTAGATTTAGAGTTGGACGGTAGCCGTAAAAACCAGCATTAGAGGCTCCTAACGCTGGTTTTGGGCTACCGCTGGTATTTACAGTCAGTTAGGAAAGGGTCTAACGCTCACTTTCCAGCCGCGACTTTTCCATACCGCAGATCCCCTTACGTCAATTGCGTATCCTATCTTTTCAATGGGATCTTTCTAACGCCGGTATTTAGAGTCGTGTCTGAAGTGAGCGTTAGAAATCTAACGACAAAACTTCAGCCGCAGAAAAAAGTCAGTAGTTAAGAGCTTTCTGGGCTAACACCGGTTTATAAAGCTCTTAACTACTGTGCTCTAAAGTACACTAACACCCATAAACTACCTATGTACCCCTAAACCGAGGTCCCCCCACATCGCCGCCACACTATTAAAATTTTTTAACCCCTAATCTGCCGACCGCACGCCGCTGCCACCTACATTATCCCTATGAACCCCTAATCTGCTGCCCCCAACACCGCCGACCCCTATATTATATTTATTAACCCCTAATCTGCCGCCCCCGCTATCGCTGACCCCTGCATATTATTATTAACCCCTAATCTGCCGCTCCCTACACCACCGCCACCTACATTATAGCTATGTACCCCTAATCTGCTGCCCCTAACACCGCCGACCCCTATATTATATTTATTAACCCCTAATCTGCCCCCCTCAACGTCGCCTCCACCTGCCTACACTTATTAACCCCTAATCTGCCGAGCGGACCGCACCGCTACTATAATAAAGTTATTAACCCCTAATCCGCCTCACTCCCGCCTCAATAACTCTATAATTAATAGTATTAACCCCTAATCTGCCCTCCCTAACATCGCCGACACCTAACTTCAATTATTAACCCCTAATCTGCTGACCGAATCTCGCCGCTACTGTAATAAATGGATTAACCCCTAAAGCTAAGTCTAACCCTAACACTAATAGGGTATATAATTTAAATCTAACGAAATAAATTAACTCTTATTAAATAAATTATTCCTATTTAAAGCTAAATACTTACCTGTAAAATAAACCCTAATATAGCTACAATATAAATTATAATTATATTATAGCTATTTTAGGATTTATATTTATTTTACAGGCAACTTTGTATTTATTTTAACCAGGTACAATAGCTATTAAATAGTTAAGAACTATTTAATAGCTAAAATAGTTAAAATAATTACAAAATTACCTGTAAAATAAATCCTAACCTAAGTTACAATTAAACCTAACACTACACTATCAATAAATAAATTAAATAAAATACCTACAATTAAACCTAACACTATACTATCAGTAAATTAATTAAATACAATACCTACAAATAAATACATTTAAATAAACTAACTAAAATACAAAAAATAAAAAAGAACTAAGTTACAAAAAATAAAAAAATATTTACAAACATTAGAAAAATATTACAACAATTTTAAACTAATTACACCTACTCTAAGCCCCCTAATAAAATAGCAAAGCCCCCCAAAATAAAAAAATGCCCTACCCTATTCTAAATTAAAAAAGTTCAAAGCTCTTTTACCTTACCAGCCCTGAACAGGGCCCTTTGCGGGGCATGCCCCAAAGAATTCAGCTCTTTTGCCTGTAAAAAAAACACATACAATACCCCCCCCAACATTACAACTAACCCAAACCCCCCTTAAATAAACCTAACACTAAGCCCCTGAAGATCTTCCTACCTTGTCTTCACCATGCCAGGTATCACAGATCGTTCCAGGCTCAGAAATCTTCATCCAAGCCCAAGCGGGGGCTAGACATCCATCATCCGGCTGAAGTCTTCTATCAAGCGACGGCTGAAGAAGTCCCGAAGAGGCTCCAAAGTCTTCATCCTATCCGGGAAGAAGAGTAGATCCGGACCGGCAACCATCTTCTTCCAAGTGGCATCTTCTATCTTCATCCGATGAGGAACGGCTCCATCTTGAAGACCTCCACCGCGGACCCATCTTCTTCTTCCGACGACTTCCCGACGAATGACGGTTCCTTTAAGGGACGTCATCCAAGATGGCGTCCCTCGAATTCCGATTGGCTGATAGGATTCTATCAGCCAATCGAAATTAAGGTAGGAAAATTCTGACTGGCTGATGGAATCAGCCAATCAGAATCAAGTTCAAGCCGATTGACTGATTCAATCAGCCAATCAGATTGAGCTCGCATTCTATTGGCTGTTCAATCAGGGGGGTTTGGGTTAGATTAGGGGTATGTGGGTGGTGGGTTGTAATATTGGAGGGGGGTATTGTATGTGTTTTTTTTACAGGCAAAAGAGCTGAATTCCTTGGGGCATGCCCCGCAAAGGGCCCTGTTCAGGGCTGGTAAGGTAAAAGAGCTTTGAACTTTTTTAATTTAGAATAGGGTAGGGCATTTTTTTTATTTTGGGGGGCTTTGTTATTTTATTAGGGGGCTTAGAGTAGGTGTAATTAGTTTAAAATTGTTGTAATATTTTTCTAATGTTTGTAAATATTTTTTTATTTTTTGTAACTTAGTTCTTTTTTATTTTTTGTACTTTAGTTAGTTTATTTAAATGTATTTATTTGTAGGTATTGTATTTAATTAATTTATTGATAGTGTAGTGTTAGGTTTAATTGTAGGTAATTGTAGGTATTTTATTTATTTTATTTATTGATAGTGTAGTGTTAGGTTTAATTGTAACTTAGGTTAGGATTTATTTTACAGGTAATTTTGTAATTATTTTAACTATTTTAGCTATTAAATAGTTCTTAACTATTTAATAGCTATTGTACCTGGTTAAAATAAATACAAAGTTACCTGTAAAATAAATATAAATCCTAAAATAGCTATTATATAATTATAATTTATATTGTAGCTATATTAGGGTTTATTTTACAGGTAAGTATTTAGCTTTAAATAGGAATAATTTATTTAATAAGAGTTAATTTATTTCGTTAGATTTAAATTATATTTAACTTAGGGGGGTGTTAGTGTTAGGGTTAGACTTAGCTTTAGGGGTTAATACATTTATTAGAATAGCGGTTAGCTCCAGTCAGCAGATTAGGGGTTAATGTTTGAAGTTATGTGTCGGCGATGTTAGGGAGGGCAGATTAGGGGTTAATACTATTTATTATAGGGTTATTGCGGCCGGAGTGAGGCGGATTAGGGGTTAATAAGTGTAGGCAGGTGGAGGCGACGTTGTGGGGGGCAGATTAGGGGTTAATAAATATAAAGTTCACAAAGAAAGGAGATCTGTTGACTCAAGGTTAGTTGCTGGGAAAACTTGTTTATTATGGTAATCCAAAACAAGTCAAAGTAAGGTAAAGTACATAGGGTCACAGTGAGGAGGAAGATGCGCCTCCGAAGAAGCGCATCTACGCATGCGCGAAATGCGTCAGGCGTTCCTCACTGTGACCCTATGTACTTTACCTTACTTTGACTTGTTTTGGATTACCATAATAAACAAGTTTTCCCAGCAACTAACCTTGAGTCAACAGATCTCCTTTCTTTGTGAACTTTATCCATATAGCGGTGGGATATACCGCATACTGACCTGTTGCTCCTGCAGCCGAAACCGGCGTTGACTTCCGGGTTTGTCCTAAACTACACTACCCACAGTGCACCTAGCGACGTCACGGGGTGTGCATGAGAATACTACGTCATCAGAGCCGGATCTTCAAGCACGCCAAGAAGGACCCACACGCTGCACCCCCACGGAAGGGTTTCAAAACCAGTCCGAGGAGAAGTACAGCAGTGCGCCCAGGCACCCCACCAAGTCTTGTGGAGGGTAAGAGTTTTTCCGGACATTATTACAGTGACTGCACTTTTTATCTCTGCACTTTACACCCGTGACAACTAGGCTGAAGTGGCATCCACATAAATACCTGACAAGCAAGGAATAGAAAATCAGGAATTAACGCTGTGTTCCATACGTACTGTACATTGATCGCTGTCCCTGATAGCACAGACTTTACTGGGACTGATTCCCTTGATGTATTAGGGTGTTATACCTAAACTACTCATAACACCCTTTGGGAATCCATTTACTGAACACTTGCTTTGCTCTTTGATATTGTCTGTTAATAAATATAATATAGGGGCAGCAGATTAGGGGTACATAGGGATAATGTAAGTAGCGGCGGTTTACGGAGCGGCAGATTAGGGGTTAAAAAAAATATGCAGGTGTCAGCGATAGCAGGGGCGGCAGAATAGGGGTTAATAAGTGTAAGGTTAGGGGTGTTTAGACTCGGGGTACATGTTAGAGTGTTAGGTGCAGACGTAGGAAGTGTTTCCCCATAGAAAATAATGGGGCTGCGTTAGGAGCTGAATGCAGCTTTTTTGCAGGTGTTAGGTTTTTTTTCAGCTCAAATGGCCCCATTGTTTTCTATGGGGATATCGTGCACAAGCACGTTTTTGAAGCTGACCGCGTCCGTAAGCACCGCTGGTATCTAGAGTTGCAGTGGCGTTAAATTATGCTCTACGCTCCCTTTTTGGAGCCTAACGCACTGAAAACCCAGCCATTCTGTGAACTCTAAATGCCAGCGGTATTTAAAAGGTGCAGGGGGAAAAAAGCATGCGTAGCTAACACACCCCTTTGGCCGCAGAACTCTAAATCTAGGCGTAAGATAGCTACAATATAAATAATAATTATATTGTAGCTATTTTAGGATTTATATTAATTTTACAGGTAACTTTGTATTTATTTTAGCTAGTTAGAATAGTTATTAAATAGTTATTAACTATTTAATAACTACCTAGCTAAAAGAAATACAAAATTACCTGTAAAATAAATCCTAACCTAAGTTACAATTAAACCTAACACTACACTATCATTAAATTAATTAAATAAATTAGTTACAAATAACTACAATTAAATTAAATTAAATAAACTAACTAAAGTACAAAAAAAAGCTGTTACAAAAAAATAAAAAAAATAAGTTACAAACATTTAAAAAATATTACAACAATTTTAAGCTACTTACACCTAATCTAAGCCCCCTAATAAAATAACAAAGCCCCCCAAAATAAAAAAATGCCCTACCCTATTCTAAATTAAAAAGTTCAAAGCTCTTTTACCTTACCAGCCCTTAAAAGGGCCTTTTGCAGGGCATGCCCCAAAGAATTCTGCTCTTTTGCCTGTAAACTAAAAATACAACCCCCCCCAACATTAAAACCCACCACCCACATACCCCTAATCTAACCCAAACCCCCCTTAAATAAACCTAACACTACCCCCCTGAAGATCATCCTACCTTGAGTCGTCTTCAGCCAGCCGACCACCGATGGAACCGAAGAGGAGATCCAGAGCGGCAGAAGTCATCATCCAGGCGGCGCTGAAGAAGTCTTCCATCCGATGAAGTCATCATCCAGGCGGCGCTGAAGAAGTCTTCCATCCGATAGAAGTCTTCATCCAGGCGGCGTCTTCAATCTTCATCCATCCGGAGCGGAGCCATCTTCAGACGAGCCGACGCAGAGCCATCCTCTTCTTCCCGACGACTAACGACGAATGGATATTCCTTTAAGGGACGTCATCCAAGATGGCGTCCCTTCAATTCCGATTGGCTGATAGGATTCTATCAGCCAATCGGAATTAAGGTAGGAAAAATCTGATTGGCTGATTGAATCAGCCAATCAGATTGAAGTTCAATCCAATTGGCTGATCCAATCAGCCAATCAGATTGAGCTCGCATTCTATTGGCTGATCCGATCAGCCAATCGGATTGAACTTCAATCCGATTGGCTGATTAAATCAACCAATCGGATTTTTCCTACCTTAATTCCGATTGGCTGATAGAATCCTATCAGCCAATCGGAATTCGAGGGACGCCATCTTGGATGACGTCATTTAAAGGACCAGTCATTTGTCGGGTAGTCGTCGGCCGAGGAGGATGTTTCGCGCTGGAGGTCTTCAAGATGGAGCCGCTTATCGCCGCAAGGATGAAGATAGAAGATGCCGCTTGGATGAAGACTTCTGCCGGATGGAGGACCTCTTCTGCCCCGATCGGATGAAGTTCTGCCCGGCTGGAGGACCACTTGTGCCCGGATCGGATGAAGACTTTGGCCCGGCTGGGTGAAGACGGCTCAAGGTAGGGTGATCTTCAATGGGGTAGTGTTAGGTTTATTTAAGGGGGGATCGGGTGGGTTTTAGAGTAGGGGTGTGTGGGTGGTGGGTTGTAATGTTGCGGGGGGGTAATGTATTTCTTTTTTTTACAGCTAAAAGAGCTGATTACTTTGGGGCAATGCCCCGCAAAAAGCCCTTTTAAGGGCTGGTAAAAGAGCTGATTACTTTGGGTCAATGCCCCGCAAAAGGCCCTTTTAAGGGCTATTTGTAATTTAGTTTAGGGTAGGGAAATTTTATTATTTTGGGGGGCTTTTTTATTTTATTAGGGGGCTTAGATTAGGTATAATTAGATTAAACTTCTTGTAATATTTTTTATTTTTTGTAATTTAGTGTTTGTTTTTTTGTAATATAGTTTAGTTTATTTAATTGTATTTTATTATAGATAATTGTAGTTAATTTATTTAATTAATTTATTGATAGTGTAGTGTTAGGTGTATTTGTAACTTAGGTTAGGATTTATTTTACAGGTAATTTTGTAATTATTTTAACTGGGTAGCTATTAAATAGTTATTAACTATTTAATAGCTATTGTACCTAGTTAAAATAAATACAAAGTTACCTGTAAAATAAATATAAATCCTAAAATAGCTACAATGTAATTATTAATTATATTGTAGCTATTTTAGGGTTTATTTTATAGGTAAGTATTTAGTTTTAAATAGGAATACTTTAGTTAATAATATGAATATTATTTAGATTTATTTAAATAATAATTAAGTTAGGGGGTGTTAGAGTTAGAGTTAGGATTAGGGGGTAATACATTTAATGTAGGTAGCGGCGGTGTAGGGGGGTCAGATTAGGGGTTAATATATTTAATATAGGTGGCGGCAGTGTAGGGGGTCAGATTAGGGATTAATAAATTTAATGTAGGTGGCGGCGGGGTCCGGGAGCGGCGGTTTAGGTGTTAAACACTTTATTTAGTGGCGGCGGGGTCCGGGAGCGGTGGTTTAGGGGTTAGTACATATAATGTAGGTGGCAGTGGGCTCCGGGAGCGACGGTTTAGGGGTTAATAATAGGATAGGTTTATTGCGGTGTGGGCTATGGCGGTTTAGGGGTTAATAATTTGGCTTATTGCGTTGTGGGGGGTTTTCGGTCTAGGGGTTAATACATTTATTATTAGGAGTGAGAGGGGGGATTGCAGATATAGGGGTATACGTGTCGGGATGATGTTTGGGAGGCTTGTTAGACAGTTACAGGAGATTTCATATTTTAGTAAGTTTTTGTAGACGCAGGCAGTTTTTAAAGTGCCGTAAGTCACTGGCCACTCCAGAAATTTGGACTTACGCTTATTTCTGGACATCGCCAGTTTGTCCGACTTACGGCACTTTAGCAACTGCCGGTGGGGTATATTGGATACCCCGATGTGCGAGGTGAAACTACAGGCGGCGCGGGTTCCCTCGCTTGCACCGAAAACTACACCATATATCGGATCTCGCCTTAAGTGCTTTTGTAATTTATTGATTATGCTGTTCTACTGTGTTTAGAGTTTTTTTTTATGAAAAAAACCCACTCTGCTGTGGCATCAAAGACATAGAAAGTAATTGACTGAAGGAAATGTCTTCATTCTGCCAAGCAGATGTTAAGTGAATCAGATAACTTCTGTGATAATGTTTTTTTCTATATATAGATATAAGCAGCTAAATCTAACTTGCCTGCCCAGCTGTGAAGCATCATCTGCAGCCCCCCAGACAACATATTTATAATACTAAGAGCTGAATTGTGTCAGGCAAAAGGTTATCTCTTTACTTTTGAGTTTATACCTTCTCAGAAAAAGGTTACCTCTTTTAACCTTGACAATTCCTTAAAAAAACACAAGCTGGATTAGACTCTGCCTCTTTGCCAACATATGCATGTGTTTAATTTATAACTGATATATAAAGACACTGCAGCTGAAGGGAATGTTATATTTGCATATTAAATCATAGGAAAACAATACTTAACAATCAGCTAGATTACGATTTTTGCGTTATGAGTGAAAAAGCATCAATGCTTTTTCACTAACGCCGCTATTACAAGTCTTGTCAGAATAGGTGTACCGCACACCTTTTTGGCCGTCATGCAACGTCAGTACCGCACTTTAAGAAAAGTCCTTTTTTCAATGGGACTCCCATAGCGCCGGTATTACGAGTTTTGCGGTGAGACCAAAAAGTGAGCAGTACAGCCTAAAATGACAAAATCTGTGCCACCATCTAAAGTCAGTAGTTATGAGTTTTATGTTACAAAGCTGTCACAAAGTGCACTAATACCCATAAACCTGCTATTAACCCCTAAACCAGCCAATAGGA
This sequence comes from Bombina bombina, assembly GCF_027579735.1. Lineage (NCBI taxonomy): Eukaryota > Metazoa > Chordata > Amphibia > Anura > Bombinatoridae > Bombina > Bombina bombina. The sequence goes on along the minus strand of NC_069506.1, from coordinate 328,011,467 downwards.
TTTTTTCCCCTTTAATTCCTATTGGCTGATAGAATTCTATCAGTCAATCGGAATGTGAGGGACGCCATCTTGGATGACGTACCTTAAAGGGAAACTTCATTCTACGATTACCATCGGAAGAAGAGGATGCTCCACGCCGGATGTCTTGAAGATGGACTCGCTCCGTGCCAGATGGATGAAGATAGAAGATGCCGTCTGGATGAAGACTTCTGCCGGCTTTGATGAGGACTTTGGCCCGCTTGGATGAAGACTACTGCCGCCTGGATGAGGATTGATGTCCGGTCTTCGAAAACTGTAATGGATCATTAGGGGTTAGTGTTAGGTTTTTGTAAGGGTTTATTTGGTGGGTTTTACTTTTAGCTTAGGGTTTGGGCAGTAAAAGAGCTAAATGCCCTTTTAAGGGCAATGCCCATCCAAATGCCCTTTCAGGGTTATGGTTAGCTTAGGTTTATTTAGATAGGTTTTTATTTGGGGGGTTTGGTTGTGTGGGTGGTGGGTTTTACTGTTGGGGTTTTTTGTATTTTTTTTACAGGTAAAAGAGCTGATTTCTTTGGGGCAATGCCCTGCAAAAGGCCCTTTTAAGGGTCATTGGCAGTTTAATGTAGGCTAGGGTTTTTTTATTTTGGGGGGGCTTTTTTATTTTGATAGGGCTATTAGTTTAGTTTGTTTTTATTTTTGATAATTTGTTTTTTTATTTATGTGTAATTTAGTGTTTATTTTGTTTTTAATTTAGATAATTGTATTTGATTAATTTAATTTATTTTATTGTAATGTTAGCTTTTAGTATAAGGCAGGTTAGGTTTTATTTTACAGATAACTTTGTATTTTTTTTTTAGCTAGGTAGTTATTAAATAGTTAATCACTATTTACTAACTAGTCTACCTTGTTAAAATAAATACAAACTTACCTGTGAAATAAAAATAAAAACTAAGCTAGCTATAATATAACTATTAGTTATTTTGTAGCTAGCTTAGGTTTTATTTTACAGGTAAGTTTGCATTTAGTTTTAAATATGTATTATTTAATTAATAATTGAAAGTTTTATTTAGATTGATTTTAATTATATTTAAGTTAGGGGGTGTTAGGGTTAGGGTTATGCTTAGGGTTAGGGTTACGTTAGGGTTCTGTTTAGGGGTTAATATATTTATTTAGTGCTAGTGATGTTGGAGGCCAGAGGTTTAGGGGTTAATAACGGTAATGTAGGTGGCGGCGATGTTAAGGGTGGCAGATTAGGGGTTAATAAGAGTATTTAGGTGGCGGTGATATCAGGAGCTGCAGATTAGGGGTTAATAGTTTTATGTAGGTGGCGGCGATGTTGAGGGCAGCAGATTAGGGGTGTTTAGACGTGGTTTTTATGTTAGAGTGTTAGGTTTAAACATAACTTTTTCTTTCCCCATAGACATTAATGGGGCTGCGTGACAGAGCTTTTGTTTCCTTGATCACAGGTGTTAGGTGCTTTTTTTTTGCCGGCTCTCCCCATTGATGCCTATGGGGAAATTGTGCACAAGCACGTCAAAGCAGCGCTTGTATTTGGGTGAAGCATGGAGCTCAACACCACTATATCGCCTGCGCAAGCCTGCTTTTTGTAAACTTGTAATAGCAGCGTTATAGGGAGGTTAAATACCGCCGCTTTTGTGGCAGTCGTTAATTTTCCTATAGCGCTCAAAACTCGGAATCTGGCTGAGTATTATTTCACATAAATGCATTTAAAGGGGTTTCATACATGCATAGCACAGTACTATAAACATATAAGCACTGCGCTGTGAAAGACCTGTATGCAAAAAAAGTGTTTAAAAGCAATTAGATCTATGGTTGTGTGAGTGATATATGCACTGTTTGATAGTACAGTGATATATCCCTTGAAAACTCTATTCTTTATTGTTTCTCTTTTGCTGTGGCTAATTTTAGACAAATATAATGCAACTCCTGTGTTGATCAAGCAAACACTGAATAGTATGTTGAAGAGTAGGCTCTAGATCCTTTTAGATGCACCCAGTTTTCAGAGTTTAAAGATTGGAAAATATACACTGAAGTGCATAATAAATCTTTTTATAGGGAACTACATTTTGAGTTGACTATATTATTAAAGGGAAAGTCAAGTCAAAATTAAAGTTTCATGATTCAGATAGGGCATGACATTTTAAACAACTTCCCAAGTTACTTTTATTATCAAATTTGCTTTGTTCTTTTTCTTTGGTGAAAGCTAAATCTAGGTAGGCTCATATGCTTATTTCTAATCCCTTGAAGGCTGCCGCTTATCTCAATTCATTTTGACAGTTTTCAAAGCTAGACAGTGCCAGTTCATGTGTGCTATAAAGATAACATGGTGCTCACTCCCGTGGTGTTGTTCATAAGTCAGCACTGTTTGGTTAAATGCAAGTCTGTAAAAAGAACTAAGATAAAGGGCAGTCAGCAGGGGCTCAAATACAAGGTAATCACAGAGGTAAAACATTTATTAATATAACCATGTTGGTTATGCAAAACTGGGAAATGGGTAAAAAAGGGATGCATCAGAAAATGTGCATATAAAACACTGAGCATAACTTAATAATATAAGTAACTTGGAAACTTTTTTTGTTTTAAATTAAGTGCTCTATTTGTTCTCTGGCTGTGCTCTATCTGTTATCTGTCTGTGCTCTGTCTGTTCTCTGTCTGTTCTTTATCTGTTCTCTGTCTGTTCTTTATCTGTTCTCTGTCTGTTCTTTATCTGTTCTCTGTCCTTTATCTGTTCTCTGTCTGTTCTTTATCTGTTCTCTGTCTGTGCTCTGTCTGTTATCTGTCTGTGCTCTATCTGTGCTCTATCTGTTCTCTGTCTGTGCTCTATCTGTTCTCTGTCTGTTCTTTATCTGTTCTCTGTCCTTTATCTGTTCTCTGTCTGTTCTTTATCTGTTCTCTGTCTGTGCTCTGTCTGTTATCTGTCTGTGCTCTATCTGTGCTCTATCTGTTCTCTGTCTGTGCTCTATCTGTTCTCTGTCTGTGCTCTATCTGTTCTCTGTCTGTGCTCTATCTGTTCTCTGTCTGTGCTCTATCTGTGCTCTATCTGTTCTCTGTCTGTTCTCTGCCTGCTCTCTGCCTGTTCTCGGCCTGTTCTCTGCCTGTTCTCTGCCTGTTCTCTGCCTGTTCTCTGTATGTTCTCTGCCTGCTCTCTGCCTGTTCTCTGCCTGTTCTCTGCCTGTTCTCTATCTGTGCTCTATCTGTTCTCTGTCTGTGCTCTATCTGTACTCTGTCTGTTCTCTATCTGTTCTCTGTCTGTGCTCTATCTGGGCTTTATCTGTTCTCTATCTTTGCTCTATATCTGTACTCTATTTGTGCTCTATTCTCTGTGTTCTTTCTGTGCTCTCTCTGTTCTCTATCTGTTCTCTATCTGTACTATATTTGTGCTCTATCTGTGCTCTGTCTGTTCTCTGCCTGTTCTCTGCCTGTTCTCTGCCTGTTCTCTGCCTGTTCTCTGTCTGTTCTCTGTCTGTTCTCTGTCTGTTCTCTGTCTGTTCTCTGCCTGCTCTCTGCCTGTTCTCTGCCTGCTCTCTGCCTGTTCTCTGTCTGTTCTCTGTCTGTTCTCTGTCTGTTCTCTGCCTGCTCTCTGTCTGTTCTCTGTCTGCTCTCTGCCTGTTCTCTGTCTGTTCTCTGTCTGTTCTCTGTCTGTTCTCTGTCTGTTCTCTGTATGTTCATTGTCTGTTCTCTGCCTGCTCTCTGCCTGTTCTCTGTATGTTCTCTGCCTGTTCTCTGTCTGTTCTCTGCCTGCTCTCTGTCTGTTCTCTGCCTGCTCTCTGCCTGTTCTCTGTCTGCTCTCTGCCTGTTCTCTGTCTGCTCTCTGCCTGTTCTCTGTCTGCTCTCTGCCTGTTCTCTGTATGTTCTCTGTACGTTCTCTGTCTGTTCTCTGCCTGCTCTCTGTCTGTTCTCTGCCTGCTCTCTGTCTGCTCTCTGTCTGTTCTCTGTCTGCTCTCTGTCTGTTCTCTGCCTGTTCTCTGTCTGTTCTCTGTATGTTCATTGTCTGTTCTCTGCCTGCTCTCTGCCTGTTCTCTGTCTGTTCTCTGTCTGTTCTCTGTCTGTTCTCTGCCTGCTCTCTGCCTGTTCTCTGCCTGTTCTCTGCCTGTTCTCTGCCTGTTCTCTGCCTGTTCTCTATCTGTTCTCTGTCTGTGCTCTATCTGTGCTTTATCTGTTCTCTCTCTGTGCTCTCTATCTGTACTCTATTTGTGCTCTAATTTCTGTGTTCTTTCTGTGCTCTCTCTGTTCTCCATCTCTGCTCTATCGGTACTATATTTGTGCTCTATCTTTGCTCTATCTGTGCTCTGCTTTCTATCTGTGCTCTGCCTGTTCTTTGTCTGTGCTGTTCTCTAGCTATGCTCTATCTTTGCTCTCTATCTCTACTCTATCTGTGCTCTATTCTCTGTGTTCTTTCTGTGCTCTCTCTGTTCTCTATCGTTACTATATTTGTGCTCTATGTATTCTCTATTTGTGTTCTATTTATGCTCTATCTGTTCTATATTTGTGCTCTGTTTGTGTTATATTTGTGCTCTATCTGTTCTCTATCTGTTCTTTATTTGTGCCCTATCTGTGCTCTGTTCTCTGTGTTCTTTCTGTGCTCTCTCTGTTCTCTATTGTTACTATATTTGTGCTCTATCTATTCTCTATTTGTGTTCTATTCATGCTCTATCTGTTCTCTATTTGTTCTCTATCTGTTCTTTATTTGTGCCCTCTCTGCTCTGTTCTCTGTCTGTGCTCTATCTGTTCTCTATTTGTGTTTTATCTGTGCTCTATTTTTGCTCTATGTGTGCTCTATCTGTGCTTTGTCTGTTCTATATCTGTGCTCTATCTGTTCGCTATCTGTGCTCTGTTTTCTATCTGTTCTCTGTCTCATATTTGTGCTCTATCTGTTCTCTATCTGTTCTGTCTGTTATCTGTCTGTTCTCTGTCTGTTATCTGTCTGTTATCTATCTGTTCTATGTATTTTCTCTGTCTGTGCTCTATCTGTTGCCTGTCTGTGCTTTATCTGTTCTCTGTCTGTTTTCTATCTGTGCGCTATTCTCTCTCTTCTCTATCTGTGCTCTATCTGTTCTCTCTCTGTTCTCTATCTGTGCTCTATCTGTTCTCTCTCTGTGCTCTATCTGTTCTCTATTTGTGCTCTATCTGTACTCTTTTTGTGCTCTGTTCTCTATTTGTGCTCTATCTGTACTCTATTTGTGCTCTGTTCTCTATTTGTGCTCTATCTGTACTCTATTTGTGCTCTGTTCTCTATTTGTGCTCTATCTGTACTCTATTTGTGCTCTGTTCTCTATTCATGTTCTATCTGTGCTATGTCTCTTCTCTATCGGTTCTCTGTCTGTTCTATGCCTTTTCTCTGTCTGTGCTCTATCTGTTCTCTATCTGTCGTCTGTCTGTGCTTTATCTGTTCTCTGCCTGTGCTCTGTCTGTTCTCTCTCTGATCTCTATCTGTTCTCTATCTGTTGTCTGTCTGTGCTCTGTCTGTTCTCTCTCTGATCTCTATCTGTTCTCTATCTGTTGTCTGTCTGTGCTCTGTCTGTTCTCTCTCTGATCTCTATCTGTTCTCTGTCTGTTCTCTGTCTGTTCACTATCTATTCTCTCTATGTTCTCTATCTGTGCTCTATTCTCTCCCTATCTGTCTGTTCTGTCTGTTCTCTGTCTGTTATCTGTCTGTTATCTATCTGTTCTATGTATTTTCTCTGTCTGTGCTCTATCTGTTGCCTGTCTGTGCTTTATCTGTTCTCTGTCTGTTTTCTATCTGTGCGCTATTCTCTCTCTTCTCTATCTGTACTCTATCTATTCTCTCCCTGTTCTCTGTCTGTGCTCTATCTGTTCTCTATTTGTATTTTTTCTGTGCTCTCTGTGCTCTATCTGTACTCTATTTGTGCTCTGTTCTCTATTTGTGTTGTATCTGTGCTTTGTCTGTTCTCTGTGCTCTGTCTGTTCTATATCTGTGCTCTATCTGTTCTGTCTATTCTATATCTGTTCTGTGTCTAATCTCTGTCTGTGCTCTGTCTCTTCTCTATCTGTTCTCTGTCTGTTCTCTATCTGTGCTCTATCTGTGCTCTTAGGGCAAAAGATTACAATGGCACTATAATAGGCAATCCCCACTAATACCTGTTTCTGTATAGCAATCCGTAACCATGGTCTATATTACTATGTACTATAAATCAACTATATATTAGGTTGTGTGGGGTGGTGCTTTGCATTAAAATTAATTGCATCAAAGGTTGTGGATATATAGGAGAAATCCACAGCTACATTGATCCAACCTTATGTTTACAGATATTTGCAACAGTGTTGCCTATGCGAGGTTCAGATGCAGATCACGTTTAAGATAGTATGAGTTTGAGCGAGTCTATGGGGTTTAACCATTATATAATGTTTATACACATGAGGTTCATTCGGTAGAGATAGTCATCAACTTGACTCTTATGATGTCATGCTGCTCCTCTGCTGTGGCCATTGCCATGGACACAGACACTCCTCCTGTTGCTAGGGATATGGCAGTGAAACTGTAGCACAGTGATGACATCGTCACCACCCGCCCTGTCATAGCTAGTTTGAACGTTTCTGAATATCAAACAATAGACAGCTAAATTGCATATAATGATTTGACTCGTGGCATTATGCTATAGTGAAGTAACAACTGTGTACTGTTTGCAACTATGTTGCTGGTAAACTGTGGTTTCAATTATATTAAATTGACCCCTGTTAGTCTCCATTTAATAACTGGTGTGGGTCAAATCTGCCGGTATCCCACAGTACCCCACTAATAGTTACAAATAAAGTGCTATAGTGTTGGTAAATAAAGGTATAATCTGGCTATATCCGTTATCATTGAAATAATAGCACTGTGCGAAAGTACACAAGTTACTCAGGATATGACTCTAGCCAGGTGATGTCTGAAGTAAGCGTCTCACTTAGAATCGCTTAATGCGATATAGCTAGAAAAAGGTTTTACAGGTAGGCTCACAAAGATGAGTCTCAACAATGTTAGATTAAAAGCGTCTCTGAGAAAACTGCTTACGCATCTCGCCCATGTGGGCTTTTTCAAAGGGATCAAATTAATATACTATAGTAATTCTGTGGATGAATCAGATATATTTATTGGATTACCGCTTCTAGCTAGAGATCTTGATAGTAACAGTGGACCTACCCGTACATATACATTATTTATTATGTCTATTGTGCTGTTCACTTATTTCCACTAGTTTGACTGTTACATAGTCTATCATATGCCATTTCAATTGGTTCCTCTATACCAGCTATATCATTACTGCCATAGTGGCCATATACACTAGTGTGGCCACGTGTGGTGTTATTTAACCCTTAACACCACACACATTTTTTATCCTACCTAGTCACCTCACCCCATTGTTAGAGGGAAACAGGCTCAGTCATTAATTATTAAAATTTTGTGGTCCTTTTGATATTGATATATTTTAGGCATCAATTGTATTATCCAGTACCACACTCACCTATTTACTGGATGAAGTCTCACTTTGTTTTTTAACTTTTTTGTGTGTACCTACTCCCATTTTTATGTTTTTTTTTACAATTAAAGTTATGTTTTAATTTTCAACCATGAATTTCTCTGCCTCTTGAGTTTGGGCTTAGAGTGCTACGTTTGCATTCTCTCTGTGGAGCTCTGTCTGTTCTCTGGCTGTGCTCTGCCTTTTCTCAGTCTGTGCTCTGTCTGTTCTCTGTCTGTTCTCTTTCTGTTCTTTGTCTGTTCACTGTTTGTTCTCTATCTGTGCTCTGTGTGTTCTCTATCTATTATCTATCTGTGCTCTGTCTGTGCTCTGTCTGTTCTCTATCTGTGCTCTATCTGTTCTCTATCTGTCCACTGTCTGTTCTCTATCTGTGCTCTGTGTGTTCTCTATCTGTTCTCTGTCTGTGCTCTGTGTGTTCTCTATCTGTTCTCTGTCTGTGCTCTCTGTGTGTGCTCTGTCTGTTCTCTATCTGTGCTCTGTGTGTGTGTGTGTGCTCTATCTGTTCTCTATCTGTCCACTGTCTGTTCTCTATCTGTGCTCTGTGTGTTCTCTATCTGTTCTCTGTCTGTGCTCTGTGTGTTCTCTATCTGTTCTCTGTCTGTGCTCTCTGTGTGTGCTCTGTCTGTTCTCTATCTGTCCACTGTCTGTTCTCTTTCTGTGCTCTATCTGTTCTCTATCTGTTCTTTATCTGTTCTCTGTCTGTGCTCTGCCTGTTCTCTATCTGTTCTCTGTCTGTGCTCTGCCTGTTCTCTGTCTGTGCTCTATCTGTTCTCTGTGTGTTCTCTGTGTGTGCTCTGTCTGTTCTCTATCTGTTCTCTGTCTGTGCTCTGCCTGTTCTCTGTCTGTGCTCTGCCTGTTCTCTGTCTGTGCTCTGCCTGTTCTCTGTCTGTGCTCTATCTGTTCTCTGTGTGTTCTCTGTGTGTGCTCTGTCTGTTCTCTATCTGTTCTCTGTCTGTGCTCTGCCTGTTCTCTGTCTGTGCTCTGCCTGTTCTCTGTGTGTGCTCTGTCTGTTCTCTATCTGTTCTCTGTCTGTGCTCTGCCTGTTCTCTGTGTGTGCTCTGTCTGTTCTCTATCTGTTCTCTGTCTGTGCTCTGCCTGTTCTCTGTCTGTGCTCTATCTGTTCTCTGTGTGTTCTCTGTGTGTGCTCTGTCTGTTCTCTATCTGTTCTCTGTCTGTGCTCTGCCTGTTCTCTATCTGTTCTCTATCTGTTCTCTATCTGTTCTCTGTCTGTGCTCTGCCTGTTCTCTGTCTGTGCTCTGCCTGTTCTCTGTCTGTGCTCTGCCTGTTCTCTGCCTGTTCTCTGCCTGTTCTCTATCTGTGCTCTGCCTGTTCTCTGTCTGTGCTCTGCCTGTTCTCTATCTGTTCTCTATCTGTGCTCTGCCTGTTCTCTGTCTGTGCTCTGCCTGTTCTCTATCTGTGCTCTGCCTGTTCTCTGTCTGTGCTCTGCCTGTTCTCTGTCTGTGCTCTGCCTGTTCTCTGTCTGTGCTCTGCCTGTTCTCTGTCTGTGCTCTGCCTGTTCTCTGTCTGTGCTCTGCCTGTTCTCTGTCTGTGCTCTGCCTGTTCTCTGTCTGTGCTCTGCCTGTTCTCTGTCTGTGCTCTGCCTGTTCTCTATCTGTTCTCTATCTGTGCTCTGCCTGTTCTCTGTCTGTGCTCTGCCTGTTCTCTGTCTGTGCTCTGCCTGTTCTCTGTCTGTGCTCTGCCTGTTCTCTGTCTGTGCTCTGCCTGTTCTCTGTCTGTGCTCTGCCTGTTCTCTGTCTGTGCTCTGCCTGTTCTCTATCTGTTCTCTATCTGTGCTCTGCCTGTTCTCTGTCTGTGCTCTGCCTGTTCTCTGTCTGTGCTCTGCCTGTTCTCTGTCTGTGCTCTGCCTGTTCTCTGTCTGTGCTCTGCCTGTTCTCTGTCTGTGCTCTGCCTGTTCTCTATCTGTGCTCTATCTGAATCATAAAAAGAATGTTGGCATTATTGTTGCAAGCTGTAATAGTGCTCCAAAAGACCTGCATTTTGTACTGAACTTATAATCTTGCCCTTTAACTTTTCAGTTGCCAGATAGAGCAGCAAAGCATTACAAAATAATATGTTGCAGCCGCGTTTGGCAAGTTAAAAGCTTTCTAGTCATGTGATGTCATCTTTCTTTCCAAAGAAGCAAAACGTTTCACAAAGAAGGGATCAGAAATAAATAATTCAGTGCTACACAATATAACAACACAGACAACACAATTATTATTATTAATAAATAGGACTTAAGGTCAGTTCCTGCAAGTTGTATAAAGTTTTCCTCATGCCAAACCAGTTAACCTATTAAAGGCTAGATTACAAGTGGAGCGCAAAATATAGATTTGGCAAAATCGATATTTGCGATCTTCACTTAGTAATACCAGCAAACGCAAATGTGCGCTGGAATTACAAGTTAGTAAAAACCTTGTGTTTGCATTGCATGGAAGCATTGTGCTCACGAGAGCGCGTTTCTATGGACTCCAATGGGAGCTTCGTTCTCATGCCATGAGACACCGCATGAGCACAGTCAAGGGGGTAAGTTGCACAGCAATGGGCAGCAAATGTTAAATATATATGTACTTGTCCTAAAGCCTATTCACACAGGCCATTTTTTGCAGTACATCGGTCCCACCCCTTGCTCTCTCTCCCTCCCCCTCTATTTTGCTCTCTCCCCCTCTCTTTTGCTTTGTCTCCCCCTCTCTTTTGTGCTCTCTCGTTCCACCTCTCTTTTGCTCTCTCTCCCCCCTCTCTTTTGCTCTCTTACCCCCTCTCTTTTGCTCTCTCTCCCCTCTCTTTTGCTCTTTCCCCTCTTTTTTTCTCCCTCTCCCCCCCTCTCTTTTGCTCTCTCTCTCCCCTCTCTTTTGCACTCTCTCTCTCTCCCCCTCTCTTTTGCGCTCTCTCTCTCCCCCTCTCTTTTGTGCTCTCTCTCTCCCCCTCTCTTTTGTGCTCTCTCTCCCCCCTCTCTCTTGTGCTCTCTCCTCCTCTCTTTTGCACTCTCTCACTCCACCTCTCTTTTGTGCTCTCTCGCTCCACCTCTCTTTTGTTCTCTCTACCCCCTCTCTTTTGCTCTCTCCCCCTCTCTCTCTCTCTCACCCCTCTCTTTTGCTCTCTCTCTCCCCCTCTCTTTTGCTCTCTCTCCCCCCTCTCTTTTGTTCTCTCTCCCCCCTCTGTTTTGCTCTCTCTCTCCCCCCTCTGTTTTGCTCTCTCCCCCCTTTCTTTTGTGCTCTCTCCCCTCTCTTTTGCACTCTCTCTCTCCCCCTCTCTTTTGCACTCTCTCTCTCCCCTCTCTCTTTTGTGCTTTCTCCCCCTCTCTTTTGCACTCTCTCTCTCCCCCTGTCTTCTGAACTCTCTTTCTCCCCTCTCTTTTGCATTCTCTCTCTCTCCCCCTCTCTTTTACACTCTCTCTCCCCCTCTCTTTTGTGCTCTCTCTCTCCCCCCTCTCTTTTGTGCTCTCTCTCCCCCCTCTCTTTTGCGCTCTATCTCTCCCCCCTCTCATTTGCGCTCTCTCCCCCCTCTCTTTTGCGCTCTCTCCCCCTCTCTTTTGCGCTCTCTCCCCCTCTCTTTTGTTCTCTCTCTCCATCCCTCTCTTTTGCTCTCTCCCCCCCCCCTCCCCTCTCCCCCCCTCTTTTGCTCTCTCCCCCTCTCTATTGCTCTCTCTCCCCCCTCTCTCTCCCGCCTCTCTTATTTTGCTCTCTCTCTCTTCCCCTCTCTTTTGCTCTCTCTCTTCCCCCTCTTATTTTCTCTCTCCCCCTCTCTTTTGCGCTCTCTCTCCCACTCTCTCTTCCCTCTATTTTGCTCTTTCCCCTCTCTTTTGCTCTTCCCCTCTATTTTGCTTTCTCTCCACTGTTTTTTGCTCTTTCCCATTTATTTTGCTCTCTCTCCCGCTCATTCTATCTCCTTCCCTTCTCTCTCTCACGCGTGCGCGTGCGCGACCGCGCCCTGTCCCGCCCCGTCATACCCGACCACACCCCTGCTCACACCCGGCCATGCCCACTTCCGCCCACCGTCACCGTGCCGCAGCAGATCAGGTAGACTTTAAGGCCAGGTGTGTTTGTCCTGGTGCTGTCTTTACTGCGCATACATCTTCGGACAAACATACTTGGCATTTTATATTATAGGATATGATTTTATACATATATAATTATGTGTTAATATGTGTATATACACATATTAACACATAAATATATAAACAGTATATAAGTATATACACATATTAACACGTAAATGTATAAACAGTATATAAGTATATACACATATTAACACGTAAATGTATAAACAGTATATAAGTATATACACATATTAACACGTGAATGTATAAACAGTATATAAGTATATACACATAGTAACACGTAAATGTATAAACAGTATATAAGTATATACACATATTAACACGTAAATGTATAAACAGTATATAAGTATATACACATATTAACACGTAAATGTATAAACAGTATATAAGTATATACACATATTAACACGTAAATGTATAAACAGTATATAAGTATATACACATATTAACACGTAAATATATAAAAAGTATATAAGTATATACACATATTAACACGTAAATATATAAACAGTATATAAGTATATACACATATTAACATGTAAATGTATAAACAGTATATAAGTATATACACATATTAACACGTAAATGTATAAACAGTATATAAGTATATACACATATTAACACGTAAATATATAAACAGAATATAAGTATATACACATAGTAACACGTAAATTTATAAACAGTATATAAGTATATACACATATTAAAACGTAAATATATAAGCAGTATATAAGTATATACACATATTAACATGTAAATGTATAAACAGTATATAAGTATATACACATATTAACATGTAAATGTATAAACAGTATATAAGTATATACACATATTAACACGTAAATATATAAGCAGTATATAAGTATATACACATATTAACACATAAATATATAAGCAGTATATAAGTATATACACATATTAACACATAAATGTATACACAGTATATAAGTATATACACATATTAACACGTAAATATATAAACAGTATATAAGTATATACACATATTAACACGTAAATGTATAAACATTATATAAGTATATACACATATTAACACGTAAATATATAAACAGTATATAAGTATATACACATATTAACACGTAAATATATAAACAGCATATAAGTATATACACATATTAACACGTAAATATATAAGCAGTATATAAGTATATACACATATTAACATGTAAATGTATAAACAGTATATAAGTATATACACATATTAACATGTAAATGTATAAACAGTATATAAGTATATACACATATTAACACGTAAATATATAAGCAGTATATAAGTATATACACATATTAACACATAAATATATAAGCAGTATATAAGTATATACACATATTAACACGTAAATATATAAGCAGTATATAAGTATATACACATATTAACACGTAAATATATAAACAGTATATAAGTATATACACATATTAACACGTAAATGTATAAACAGTATATAAGTATATACACATATTAACATGTAAATGTATAAACAGTATATAAGTATATACACATATTAACACGTAAATATATAAGCAGTGTATAAGTATATACACATATTAACACATAAATATATAAGCAGTATATAAGTATATACACATATTAACACATAAATATATAAGCAGTATATAAGTATATACACATATTAACACATAAATATATAAGCAGTATATAAGTATATACACATATTAACACATAAATATATAAGCAGTATATAAGTATATACACATATTAACACGTAAATGTATAAACAGTATATAAGTATATACACATATTATAACGTGAATGTATAAGCAGTATATAAGTATATACACATATTAACACATAAATATATAAGCAGTATATAAGTATATACACATATTAACACGTAAATATATAAGCAGTATATAAGTATATACACATATTAACACGTAAATATATAAGCAGTATATAAGTATATACACATATTAACATGTAAATATATAAGCAGTATATAAGTATATACACATATTAACACGTAAATGTATAAACAGTATATAAGTATATACACATATTAACACATGAATGTATAAGCAGTATATAAGTATATACACATATTAACACATAAATATATAAGCAGTATATAAGTATATACACATATTAACACGTAAATATATAAGCAGTATATAAGTATATACACATATTAACACGTAAATATATAAACAGTATATAAGTATATACACATATTAAAACGTAAATATATAAGCAGTATATAAGTATATACACATATTAACACGTAAATGTATAAACAGTATATAAGTATATACACATATTAACACGTAAATGTATAAACAGTATATAAGTATATACACATATTAACACGTAAATGTATAAACAGTATATAAGTATATACACATATTAACACGTGAATGTATAAACAGTATATAAGTATATACACATATTAACACGTGAATGTATAAGCAGTATATAAGTATATACACATATTAACATGTAAATGTATAAACAGTATATAAGTATATACACATATTAACACGTGAATGTATAAGCAGTATATAAGTATATACACATATTAAAACGTAAATATATAAGCAGTATATAAGTATATACACATATTAACACGTGAATGTATAAACAGTATATAAGTATATACACATATTAACACATAAATATATAAGCAGTATATAAGTATATACACATATTAACACTTAAATATATAAGCAGTATATAAGTATATACACATATTAACACATAAATATATAAGCAGTATATAAGTATATACACATATTAACACGTAAATATATAAACAGTATATAAGTATATACACATATTAACACGTAAATATATAAGCAGTATATAAGTATATACACATATTAACACATAAATATATAAGCAGTATATAAGTATATACACATATTAACACGTAAATATATAAGCAGTATATAAGTATATACACATATTAACACGTAAATATATAAGCAGTATATAAGTATATACACATATTAACATGTAAATATATAAGCAGTATATAAGTATATACATATATATTTACAGAAAACACACAGTTCCCATACTCGGCAATGTAAAGTCACTTCTCAGTGTCGTTTTTTTTTCTTTCTAACACCCCTCTCCCACCAACTTTAACCCCTAAAAACTGTTTGGTGCAGTTTTTTTAACAAAAAAAAGATGCTAATATTTTTTATTTTAGTAAAAGCACGACACATCCCTACTACTATATACGCATCTACCTGCTTCAAAGCCATAAACTATGTGTAAACAGAGAATTAGGTTGCACTTAACGTGATGATTCCAAAGCACTGCATATTTATAGATAGAGAGTATGTGAAAATAATCATAAATAAAGTGTGAAAATATTATTCAGAAAACAATGTATGCTTTACAAATAACGTTAAACTTTGTAGTTGCTGTAGCATAAGGAATATCTCTTGCAGAGCTGGGACAGGCATATAATATGTCCTTTGTGTTATTGTTTTTCAAATTGGGAATAAAAAACTCCATCCTGCAATGGGCTTTATGTGCAATATGTTTGGTAGCTCTGTTTTGCCCACTAAGGTCTATAAAAGCAGTCATCTGTAAAGCAGATGGATTCACTATAAAGCGGCTCTTGCGGGCAACCTGGTGTTAATGATGATAAATGAAGCAGTTAAAATTGCCTTTGATTTTGCTCCCATACATAGTTATCCTTATGTCAAACATATGATTTATAAGTGGTTCAGAAGGCTAGAGTAGATCTTGTCTTCATTGTGAGACAAAACATCCCATGTGGGGCTGCAATGTAGAATCCTGCAAATAATATGAGCTAGAACGGTGACAATATCAATAATAATAATAAACCTTCATAAAACAGTTTGTAGCATCATTTGTCTCATATTTCAATTTAATTCACATTCAGACCAGGTTTATTGGCCCCACTGATTATAATCACTGGCTCCTGTTTGTACAAGAACAAAATAAGATCAGCTTAGATACGCACAGAATATACTTTTTGGTTTGTGAGGGAGATTTGATTTCAAGTTGGGAAACCAAGAAGTTATCACAGACATTCTAGTTGGGGTTTGTTACAATGTATCTGTATGAAAACAAAAGAAATGTGACCAAAGCAAACAGAAGAATGAGATTTTATTCATGGTGTCTGCCTATTTTACAAGGGAGCAATTTAAAGAGACATGATTTAGATAGAACAAACACATTTAAACAACTTTCCAGTTTACTTTTGTCATCAAATTTGCTTTGTTCTCTTGGTATCCTTTATTGAAGGAACAGCATTGCACTACTGGGGGCTAGCTGAGCAAATCAAGTGAGCCAATGATAAAAGGCTTATTTGTGCAGCAACCAATAATAAGCTAGCTCCCAGTAGTGTATTGCAGCTCCTGAGCCTACCTAGGTATGCTTTTCAACAACAGATACCAAGAGGACAATGCAAATTCTGTTTCAAACTGAATGCTCTATCTGCATCATAAAATTTTAAATGAGCACTCAATGCAGTAGAATTTCATAATTAACAAGTGCATAATTAACAAGTGCATAATTAAAAGAAAATGCAATAACACCTACTCAGAATTTCAAATAAGAAGTAGATTTTTTTCTGACAATTTTTTTTCTCAATTTTTCCAGCCCCCTGTATCATGTGACAGACATCAGCCAATCACAGACTAGTATACGTATACCTTGTGAGCTTGTGCACATAGTGTGACTATAAAAAGACTGTGCAAAATGTGTTAATTAACGTAAATTGGAAAGTGTCTTAAAACTGCTGCTCTATCTGAATCATAAAAATTTATTTTGACATTGCAATATACATTCTTCAGTTTCCTTGTTCTTGCTCAGTGCCACCACTCCCAGACGAGTTGTCTCAGATTGTTATTTCTTTTTCATGAGTTCAGCATTTATCTCCTACAGTCTCATTAGCTATGTGTTCTCTTAAAGGGACTTTAAATACAATTATAATGCACCTTCATTTCAGAGAGGAATTTTGCACGATTCAGGAAGATCATGTAATTTTAAGACACTTTTAAATTCACCTCTATTTTCAAATGTGCTTTGTTCTCTTGGAATCCCTTGTTGAAAAACAATATGCATATATCCTACACTAGTGGGAGCTAGCTGTGGATTGGTACCTGCATGTATTTGTCTCCTGTGATTGGCTCACTAGATGTGTTCATCTAGCTGCCAGTAGTGCTATGCTGTTCCGTCAGCAAAGGATAACAAGATAACGAAAATGTAAATTGTAAAGTTGTTTCAAATTGTATGTTCTATCCAAATCATGAAACAACATTTTGGAGTTTCTTGTCCCTTTAATTAATAAAACTGCTACAAAACAGAAAAAATGGGGGTTTTTTTGTTTTGTTTTTTAAATTTGCCTAATTTGCAGTAAACTGAATACTGGCAGACAGATGCCAGTACCTAAGATGGCAGCAAATAGGTAGAGGTGGGAGGGTTAGAGAGCTGTTTTGGGGGTATCAGGGAGGTTGGGAGGTAAGGGGGGATAGAACCCTGCAGAAAATATATTTTAAAAAAAACTAAAAAGAAAAACAAAACTTTTATTTTTACACTGGCAGACTTTCTGCCAGTACTTAAGATGGGGGTGAACTTTTGGGGGTGGGGGAGAGCTGTTTGAGAAGGCTCAAGGTGGGATCAGGGGGTGGGATGTGTCAGGTGGGAGGTTGATCTCTACACTAAAGCTAAAATGAACTCTACAAGCTACCTAATTAACCCTTCACCACTGGGCTTAATACAAGTGTGGTGCGCAGTGGTATTTAGAGGCCTTCTAATTACAAAAAAGCAATGGCAAAACCATATATATATCCTATTTCTGAACAAAGGGGATCCCAGAGAAGAATGTACAACCATTTGTGCCATGATTGCACAAGCTGTTTGTAAATAATTTCAGTGAGAAACCTAAAATTGTAAAAATGTAAACAATTTTTTTATTTGATCGCATTTGGCGGTGAACTGGTGGCATGAAATATACCAAAATGGGCCTAGATCAATACTTGGGGTTGTCTATTAAAAAAAATGATAGTTTTGATAGGTAAATATAAAAAGGCTATTTCTGTTTAAATGTAGTGATGGCAAAAATGCTCTGGTCTTTTGGGGAAGTTTTTGTCTGAAATGCCCGGTCCTTAAAGGAATATTAAACCCAAAAATTTTCTTTTATGATTCTGATAGAGAATAAGATGTTAAAGGGACAGTATACGCTCATTTTCATATAACTGCATGTAATAGACACTACTATAAAGAATAAGATGCACAGATACTGATATAAAAATCCAGCATAAAACTGTTTAAAAACTTACTTAGAAGCTGTCAGTTTAGCTCTGTTGAAAAGGTAGATGGAAAGCCCACTGCAAGTGGCAAATAAGACACTCCCCCCCTCCCCCTTCTTTTGCATATGAAAAGACCCTTTACACAAACAGGAGCAAGCTGGAGAAGGTAGTCGACAGTATTCACATAAAACTTTGGGGCTTGGTTAGGAGTCTGAAAATCAGAGCAATGTTATTTAAAAATAAGCAAAAATATACATTTATTTTAAAAAAAAAACTTCATGGGCTATATAAATAGATCATCTACAAAACATTTATGCAAAGAAAAAATGAGTGTATAATGTCCCTTTAAACAACATACCAATTTACTTCTATTACCTAATTTGCTGCAATCTTTAGATATCCTTTGTTAAATAAATGCCAAAGTACATTGATGAGCCAATCACATGAGTCATCTATGTGCAGTCACCTATCAGAATCTACTGAGCCTATCTAGATATGCTTTTCAGGAAAGAATATCAAGAGAATGAAGCAAATTAGATAATAGATGTGAATTATAAAGTTGTTTAAAATGGTATTCTCTATCTGAATCATGAAAGAAAAAAAATTGGGTTTAATGTCCCTTTAAGGGTTTAAGGGAAACTTGTGGGCGGAGCTGCGGCTGGCAAGGGAGGAATTGCTGTTGTTCTGAGGTCAGGAACAGAAATGCCATGGGCAGGGTTGTGTGGAATGGGGACAGAATTTGAGGTTCTAGTCCTGTCAATTCATGATTTTACTTTGGAAACAAATACATTTGTACTGAAGCGAAAACTGCAGAAGGACCAGTGAGGCAGAGCTAGCAAACCGTTACAGTTCTGCATTATGCGCAACAGTTGCGAGCTCTGCACATAAAAGACAAGACGGTTGGCTAAAGTTGCTCAAACCTGTCTGTTCTGTCTCAATATTAAATCCAAATTGTTTCTTTCGTGATTCAGATAGAGAAGCAATTTTAAACAACTTTCTAATTTACTCCTATAATACACTTTTCTACATTCACTTGCTATCTTTATTTGAAAAGCAAGAATGTAAGTTTAGGAGCCGACCCATTTTTTATTCAGCACCTGGGTTGCACTTGCAGTTTGGTGTCTAAATGTAGCCACCAATCAGCAAGCACTATCCAGGGTCCTGAACCAAAAATGGGCTGGCCCCTTAGCTTAGATTCCTGCTTTCTCAAATAAAGATAGCAAGAGAACAATGAAAAATTGCTAATAGGAGAAAATTAGAAAGTTGCTTAAAATTGCTGCGCTATCTGAATCATGAAAGAAAAAATTGGGTTTAGTGTCCCTTTAAGTTAACTTATTCTAAATAAACCAACTGTGCATTTTAAAGCAACAGAGTTTGATCAAGTTCCTAAGTGAGTCTATCGAAATGAATCTGATTTGTTCTTTTAATGACTTTGCATTGAGATCATGAGATTACACAGTGCCAGGTCAGTGCACAACATCAGGTTTAATTTATAAAAATGTTTAACCCAATCAGCAGAGATAGGCAAATGTCCCAGCTGTGTGACTGCTGTTGCTGATCTTCCCATTGGCACCAGCAGTTCTTGGAGATTCTCAAGTGGTACCAATTTATTTAACCCTTTATCAAGGGTTAAAGTCATGAGTTTCTGTGTACCTAGCGCTAAGGAATTCTTTCACTTATTGTCTATTAAAGGGAACTCAATTTTTTTCTTTAATGATTCAGATAAAACAGCAATTTTAAGTAACTTACTAATTTATACATTTTTCTTCGGTCTCTTGCTATCTTTATTTTAAAATCAGGAATGTGAAGCTTAGGATCCGGACCGTTTTTGGTTCAAAACCTGGGTAATGCTTGCTTATTAGTGGCTAAATGTAGCCACCAATAAGCAAGCACTATCCAGAGTGCTGAACCTAAAAAGGGCCAGCTCCTAAACTTTATATTCCTGCTTTTTAAATAAAGATAGCAAGAGAGCGAAGAAAAATTGATAATAGAAGTAAATTAGAAAGTTGCTTAAAATTGCTGCTCTATTTGAATCAGGAAAGAAAAAAATGTGGGTTTCCCTTTAATTACTTTAGATATAACAGATGTAACAGTATTTATTGCGTGGTATTATTTGATATAAATATTTGCACAGTGATTAGCTCATGTTTTACGCTGGCGACTATCATTTGCTTATCGAATGTCTGGACCAGATATACACTACTGTCTCCACTAACTATACATTAATGAAACCACATTTTCCACCCATTTAAGACCAGTTACTATTGCATGCTCAAAAACACAAATCTGCTTAAAAGTAGCTACACAGGTTGTGAATGTCTGTTCTTGGTAGTCAATCATATGGAGCAGGCTACAAAGTTGTATCACTTGACAAGTAAGGAGGGCGCCCCTTGGTAGTTACCAAACGTACAGATGTTAGTAATAGGAAATCATTCTTGTATGGACTGACTACTCAGTGTTCTATCACAAGACCATAAAGTCAGTCTGGGCCAGAACTAAACAAAGCACTTGCTGCCAATACCCACTGACTGATCACTCTGTATACAGAGTACTGGTTATAAATACATACACGAGCGCTAAAACACGGAACTAACAAATTAGTGCTGCTAATGATTTGATCTGTTATGCTCATATAATAACAAGAAGGGCTGATTATTTCACTTGTGTAGGTCATAACAAATAAGTTGACAGCCCTATTAATCACACAGATTGTCAGCTCTTTGGGCTAGAGTTCATTGATCCTACATGTTTGCTCTGTTTCCCTTTATGTCCTGTCTTGTTTATCAGGTTTTGTTGCTACACCTATGAGGGATCCTGTGTCTCCCTTGGGAATCCTCATGTAAAATCCCCCTGCTCCTGCTGTCAGTAATCCCTGGCTTCTGTTTCACATCTGTTTTTACTTGGGGCAAAGCCTTATGCTCAGATAGCACCAGGCTCTGCCCTTTCACCTTCACTCCCAGCAAGAGGTCACATAAAACCTCCTCCCCACAGCAACTCAAGTATTTATATCTCTCACCTTCACTCCCTTCTCTCCCATGTTTGTTTATCACATTCTATTTGTCTCCTATGCACATGCTGTAGGTTCAATTACATTTGGCTTGTACATTTCTGTTGCACAAAGAATATCTTTTATTCCAATAATGTTTATGATATAAAGAAATAGATAGAGACAGACAGATGATAGATAGATAGATAGATAGATAGATAGATAGATAGATAGATAGATAGATAGATAGATAGATAGATGATAGACAGACAGATGATAGATAGATAGATAGATAGATAGATAGATAGATAGATAGATAGATAGATAGATAGTTAGATAGACAGACAGATGATAGATAGATAGATAGATAGATAGATAGATAGATAGACAGACAGACAGATGATAGATAGATAGATAGATAGATAGATAGATAGATAGATAGATAGATAGATAGATAGATAGATAGATAGATAGATAGACAGACAGATGATAGATAGATAGATAATAGATAGATAGATAGATAGATAGATAGATAGATAGATAGATAGATAAAAAGATAGATAGATAGATAGATAGATAGATAGATAGATAGATAGATAGATAGATAGATGATAGACTGTGAGCATAAATAGGCTGAAACTGGGCAATGAATGTATCTCATGAGGCAAACAGTTAATACCCCTCTTATCTGCCAGACAGAACTGCATTGATTTGTGAAGCCTTTTCTGGCAGCCAAAGGGTTCATTCTAATTTAAAAATTATAACCTTTCATGAACTGTGACTTTATAAACTTCAAAATAAAGATTTTCTAATCAGATAAGATAAGACATAGAAGGCCTGTATTTCCATCTTAAAGGGACATGAAACCCAAAATTTTTCTTTTATGATTCAGATAGAGAATACAATTGTAAACAACTTTCCAATTTACTTCTATTATTTAATTTGCTTCCCTCTCTTGATATCTTTTGCTGAATAGTTTATCTAGGAAAGCTCAGGAGCAGCAAAGAACCTAGTTTCTAGCTGTTGATTGGTTGCTGTATATATATACTGATTGCCATTGGCTCACCCATGTGTTCACTTAGAATCCAGTAGTGCATTGCTGCTCATTCAACAAAGCATACCAAGAGAACAAAGAAAAATTGATAATAGGAGTAATCAGAAAGTTGGTTAAAATTGCATGCTCTATCTGAATCATGAAAGAAAACATTTGGGTTTCGTATCCCTTTAAAGGGGCAGTATACTATAAAATAGTTTTTCCCTTAATGTGTTTCCAATTACTTTTTTACCAGCTGCAGAGTATAAAATGTATGAGATTTGCTTTTTTAAGGCTTATTTGTGTATATGAATTAGCTGATTTTGTGTTTTGAAGCCACAACCTAATAAAATGGGTTGAGCTTGTAGGCATAATCAGATCTCATTACTTTATCACATTGTGTACATATACATGTGTCTTTAACTTATATATGTAGGTATAATCAGATCTCATTACTTTATCACATTATGTACATATACATGTGTCTGTATCTTATATTTGTAGCTATAATCAGATCTCATTACTGTATCACACTGTGTACATATACATGTGTCTTTATCTTATATCTGTAGGTATAATCAGATCTCATTTCTGTATCACACTGCGTACATATACATGTGTCTGTATCTTATATCTGTAGGTATAATCAGATCTCATTACTGTATCACACTGTGTACATATACATGTGTCTTTATCTTATATCTGTAGGTATAATCAGATCTCATTACTGAATCACACTGTGTACATATACATGTGTCTTTATCTTATATATGTAGGTATAATCAGATCTCATTACATTATCACATTGTGTACATATAAATGTGTCTTTATCTTATATATGTAGGTGTAATCAGATCATATTACTTTATCACTTTGTGTACATATACATGTGTCTTTATCTTATTTATGTAGGTATAATCAGATCTCATTACTGTATCACACTGTGTACATATACATGTGTCTTTATCTTATATCTGTAGGTATAATCAGATCTCATTACTGTATCACACTGTGTACATATACATGTGTCTGTATCTTATATTTGTAGGTATAATCAGATCTCATTACTTTATCACACTGTGTACATATAAATGTGTCTTTATCTTATATCTGTAGGTATAATCAGATCTAATTACATTATCACATCGTGTATATATAAATGTGTCTTTATCTTATGTATGTAGGTGTAATCAGATCATATTACTTTATCACTTTGTGTACATATACATGTGTCTTTATCTTATTTATGTAGGTATAATCAGATCTCATTACTGTATCACACTGTGTACATATACATGTGTCTTTATCTTATATATGTAGGTATAATCAGATCTCATTACTCTATCACACTGTGTACATATACATGTGTCTTTATCTTATATCTGTAGGTATAATCAGATCTCATTACTTTATCACATTGTGTACATATACATGCTTCTTTGTCTTATATCTGTAGGTATAATCCGATCTCATTACATTATCACACTGTGTACATATACATGTGTCTTTATCTTATATCTATTCTGTAGGTATAATCAGATCTCATTACTGTATCACATTATGTACATATACATGTGTCTTTATCTTATATCTGTAGGTATAATCAGATCTCATTACTGTATCACATTATGTACATATACATGTGTCTGTATCTTATATCTGTAGGTATAATCAGATCTCTTACTTTATCACATTGTGTACATATACATGCTTCTTTATCTTATATCTGTAGGTATAATCAGATCTCATTACTGTATCACATTATGTACATATACATGTGTCTTTATCTTATATCTGTAGGTATAATCAGATCTCATTACTTTATCACATTGTGTAAATACTCATGTGTATTTATCTTATATCTGTAGGTATAATCAGATCTCATTACTTTATCACATTGGGTACATATACATGTGTCTTTATCTTATATCTGTAGGTATAATCAGATCTCATTACTTTATCACACTGTGTACATATACATGTGTCTTTATCTTATATCTGTAGGTATAATAAGATCTCATTACTTTATCACATTGTTTACATATATATGTGTCTTTATCTTATATCTGTAGGTATAATCAGATCTCATTACTGTATCACACTGTGTACATATACATGTGTCTGTTTCTTATATCTGTAGGTATAATCAGATCTCATTGCTTTATCACATTGTGTACATATACATGTGTCTTTAGCTTATATCTGTAGGTATAATCAGATCTCATTACATTATCACATTGTGTACATATACATGTGTCTTTATCTTATATCTGTAGGTGTAATCAGATCTCATTACTTTATCACATTGTGTACATATACAAGTGTCTTTATCTTATATCTGTAGGTATAATCAGATTTCATTACTGTATCACATTGTGTACATATACATGTGTCTTTATCTTATATATGTAGGTATAATTAGATCTCATTACTTTATCACATTGTGTACATATACCTGTGTCTTTATCTTATATATGTAGGTATAATCAGATCTCATTACTTTATCACACTGTGTACATATGCATGTGTCTTTATCTTATATCTGTAGGTATAATCAGATCTAATTACTTTATCACATTGTGTACATATACATGTGTCTTTATCTTATATCTGTAGGTATAATCAGATCTCATTACTTTATCACATTGTTTACATATACATGTGTCTTTATCTTATATCTGTAGGTATAATCAGATCTCATCATTACATTATCACATTGTGTACATATACATGTGTCTGTATATTATATATGTAGGTATAATCAGATTTCATTACTGTATCACATTGTGTACATATACATGTGTCTTTATCTTATATCTGTAGGTATAATCAGATTTCATTACTGTATCACATTGTGTACATATACATGTGTCTTTATCTTATATCTGTAGGTATAATTAGATCTCATTACTTTATCACATTGTGTACATATACCTGTGTCTTTATCTTATATCTGTAGGTATAATCAGATCTCACTACTTTATCACATTGTGTACATATACATGTGTCTTTATCTTATATCTGTAGGTATAATCAGATCTCATTACTTTATCACATTGTTTACATATATATGTGTCTTTATCTTATATCTATAGGTATAATCAGATCTCAGTACTTTATCACATTGTTTACATATATATGTGTCTTTATCTTATATCTGTAGGTATAATCAGATCTCATTACTGTATCACACTATGTATATATACATGTGTCTGTATCTTATATCTGTAGGTATAATCAGATCTCATCACTTTATCACATTGTGTACATTTACATGTGTCTTTATCTTATAGCTGTAGGTATAATCAGATCTCATTACTGTATCACATTGTGTACATATGCATGTGTCTTTATCTTATATCTGTAGGTATAATCAGATCTATCAAATCGGGGAAGGATCGTACACAAGGCTCTCTGTGAGATGGTGCACACCCCCTCAACACAAATCCATAGAGTACACGTACTGCAATCTGGGGAGCAGCACGCTTGGTTCCAGGACCAGGTAGATTACGTCCGACCAGGCGGATAAGTCTTTGTATAGTAAGGACACAGCTTTAATCAAGCAGCTGCCGGACCGTAGGGAGCAGACCGCAGGAACAACCAGCAGTGATATCTGGAAAGGTACAGGTGGTTTTGATACGCCCAGGGAAAGATTAACTTGTATATGGTGACCTTAGAATCCAGGCAATTTATCTGTATACTGACTCAGCTCATGGCTTATTAAGTAGGATATAGCTTGGTGACTGAGTAGTACATGCAGTGTGCTTCAGCCAACAAGCACGGTAAGGCTGCACAATAGACTTCCGTCGCGGGACCTTTTGATCCGGAACCCGGGCCGGTTAAGGTTTTCACAGCCAAGGAAACACTGCAAGCTGCTGGAAGTTAGTAATCTGCAAGACGCTAGTCCTTGAAGCGGGAGCACACACCTGTGCTACCTGTACGCTCCGCCTCCAGCAGGAAGTCTCCCAAACAGGTAACATAATGTATTTGTATGTTACTGGCAGCAAAGGGGTAAAATTGCCACTAAATATACATTGTGGCATCAAGAGTGGGACTAAGATAGAGTTTTGGGGGGGCATTGTGTGACACCAAATACCATTGTGCCGAGTCACCAACAGATTGTGTAGTACAAATAGAATCTTTAGATATGAGATCACAAGTGCCTAATCTCTGTACTTTTTAGGGTTACACTATTTCCACAACATTTTAAACATTGCACTCATTTTATAGTGTAATTTGGACTTGTGCCATTCATCCACCTTCAGAAAAAAGAGATTATCACATATAGAAACATAGAAACATAGAAACATAGAAACATAGATATTGACGGCAGATAAGAGCCATAGGCCCAGCAAGTCTGCCCGACCTTACCTAACAGTATAAACTTATCTAGTTCGTAGGATATGCTTGTCCCATGCATTTTTAAAGTCCCCCACAGTGTTTGTTGCTACTACCTCTTGAGGAAGTTTATTCCATAAATCAATCACTCTTTCTGTAAAGAAGTGCTTCCTCAAATTACTCCTGAATCTACTACCCTTTAGCTTGAGCTCATGACCCCTTGTTCTTGAATTTTCCATTTTATGTAAAATACCCACAGCCTCAGTTTTACTAAACCCTTTAATGTACTTGAAAGTTGCTATCATATCACCTCTTTCCCTTCTCTCCTCTAAGCTATACATATTTAGGTCATTGAGCCTATCCTGGTAAGTTTTATTTTTTAGACCATGTACCATTTTGGTAGCCCTCCTTTGCACAGATTCAAGTTTGTTAATATCCTTCTGAAGATATGGCCTCCAGAACTGTACACAATACTCAAGATGAGGCCTAACTAATGATCTATAAAGTGGCATAAGAACCTTACTATTTCTGCTGCAAATACCTCTACCAATACATCCAAGCATTCTGCTAGCCTTACTCGCTGCATTACTACATTGTTTACTAAGTTTTAAATCATCTGAAATAATAATTCCCAAGTCCTGTTCCTCGTCTGTAACAGTCAGTAAAGTGTCATTGAGTCTGTAATTAACATTTGGATTTTTCTTCCCTAAATGCATTATTTTACACTTTGCTGTGTTAAACTTTAGATCCCAGTCGCTTGTCCAATCCTCCAATTGTTGTATATCACTTCTCATTTTGTCTTCTCACCCCCCCTGGAACATCCACTCTGTTGCAAATTTTTGTATCATCTGCAAAGAGACATACTTTCCCCTGTAGCCCTTTGCTGATATCGCAGATAAATATGTTAAACAAAACAGGCCCCAGAACTGACCCCTGAGGAACACCACTAGTAACAGCCCCCTCTGCTGAATGAACTCCATTTACTAAGACACTTTGTTTTCTGTCCTTAAGCCAGCATTCCACCCAGTTCACAATTTTTGAATCTAGACCAAGGAGATATAGTTTGTGAATAAGTTTATTGTGTGGGACGGTGTCAAATGCTTTGCTGAAATCTAGATATGCTACATCAACTGCTCCTCCCTTGTCTAATACTTTTGTTACATAATCAAAGAAGTCAATTAGATTAGTCTGACATGATCTCCCTGAAGTAAAACCATGCTGATTTTGGTCCTCTAAATTGTTTGTCTTTATGTAAGTCATAATTCTTTCTTTTAAGAGGCTTTCCATTAATTTCCCTACTACTGAAGTTAAACTAACTGGCCTGTAGTTGCCAGATTCTTCTCTACTGCCCTTTTTATGAAGAGGTATTACATTTGCTATTCTCCAATCATCTGGGACAGCTCCTGTTAATAGTGACTGATTAAACAGATCAGTTAATGGGACAGTTAGCACTGATCGAAGTTCTTTTAAAACCCTTGGATGAATATTATCAGGACCCACTGCCTTTGTAACATTTATTTTTGATAATGCTAACAAAACCTCATCCTCTGTAAAAAGATTACTGTTAAGCTTGTTTCTATTTTGCGTAGCATCCCTTAATGTAGACATTGTATCTTCACAATCTTTAGTGAAAACAGAACAGAAGTAATCATTGAGACAGTCTGCAATCTGCTTATCTCCTTCTATTATTCTACCATCAACTGATTTCAATTTTACTATTCCTACCTTATTTTTTCTTCTTTCACTGATATATCTAAAGAATGTTTTGTCCCCATGTTTTACTGACTGTGCTATCTTCTCTTCTGCATGAGCTTTAACCTTCCTAATTAACTGCTTAGTCTTTTTTTGTTGGAGTCTCCATATTTTCATATCATCATCTGCTTGTGTGTGTCTGTAATTTTTATAAGCTATCTTTTTTGTCTTTACAGCATGTGCTACTTCTTTGGAAAACCAAATTGGTTTCCGCTTTCTTTTACTTTTACAGACATGTCTAATACAGTGTGCGGTTGCATCTAAAATGGCACCTTTCACAAATTCCCACTGTTCTTGAACCCCTGTAATAAGAGTTTTCCCCTTTAAATAGTTTTTTAGGTATTCTCCCATTAATGAAAAATCTGCCGTCCTAAAGTCTAAAACTTTTGTTTTAGTCTGGGTGGACAGTTCCTGAACATGAATACTAAACCAAACAGATTGATGATCACTGGATCCTAAGTTCTCACCTACAGACACATCTGAAACTGTATCACTGTTTGTAAGTATTAGATCTAATATAGCTTCCTTACGAGTTGGTTCCTTGACTAATTGTTCAAGTGATTCCCCTAGCAGAGATTCAAGAATATACCTGCTTCTAGCCGATCTAGCAGAAGGAATCTTCCAGTCTATATCTGGCAAATTAAAGTCCCCCAGTACTATAACCTTACCCTTCATGGTCATTTTGGTTATTTCATCTAATAACAGATTGTCCAGTTTTTCATCCTGCAATGGAGGCCTATATACAACCCCTATTCTAAAAACATTTTTATCTCCAATTTCCAAAGTCACCCAAATACTTTCCACCTCATCATTTGTTCCTACAATTTCAGTAACCTTTATATTTTCATTTACATACAAAGCAACTCCTCCACCTTTCTTTCCTACTCTGTTCTTTTTAAATAACCTGTATCCAGGCATGACTATGTCCCAGTCATGCAAATCATTGTACCATGTTTCTGTTATAGCTACTAAATCCAAGTTGTCCCTAGTCATTATTGAAATGAGTTCAGGTAATTTATTTCCTAAGCTGCGAGCATTTGTGCTCATGGCACGAAGAATTTTTCTACTAGAATTTCTAGAATTGTTACTTGGACTAACAGTTTTGGCATGCTGTGGGGGGCAGGTGGATATATTAATGCTACCCCCCTTTATTAGTTTAAATGATTTCTAATAAAGTATTTGAACTCCTCTCCCAGATACTCTGTTCCTTTAACATCCAAATGCAAGCCATCTCTCCTAAATAACCTAGTATCTTTCCAAACAGAGCTATAATGGCCAATAAAACCAAATCCTCTTTCCCTGCACCACTTATCTAACCAAGAATTAAATGTTGTTATCCGCTCCATCTTTCCTGCTTCCTGGTCATACACAGGTAAAATAGCAGAAAATGATAGAGTTGATACCACAGTCTCTAAATGATTACCTAGGTCACAAAACTCTTTCTGAACAGCAACAACACGATTACTAGCCAGATCATTTGTTCCTAAATGAACAATCACATCTAACTCACTTCCCTTTCCTGCTGCCTTAACAATTCTCAAAATATGATTCTTATCCCTGTGAGCAGTAGCTCCTGGAAGACATCTAACCTCCCTTGTTTCTCCTTTACTTTCACCTAAATACACATTCCTCAAAATAGAGTCACCCACTAACAGTCTTTTTCTCAAAAACACATCTGCAGTTCTTTCCTGTGTTATCTTACCTGGAGAATCAGGTGCCAATAGATTTAAATTACCTTTTACAGCTTCAGAGGGCTCAGAAACAGCAATCTCCTCATCACAAGTGTATTCAGCAAGAGCAGCATAGGAGTTTTGCAATGGCAGAGGTTGTGGGCAATGCTTCTGGTCTACTGTTCTAATTCTTCCAGAGGCTACAGTGATCCATCTGTCTCTCCCTGCTGATCTCTGGGGTAGAGGGGCTTCTTTCTGAGGCAGCTTTGTAGAGGTAACAGGTATGTTACTTACCTTAGCTTGAAGTTTAGCTATTTCCTCCCTTAAAAGGGAAAACTGCTTACAAACAGGACAGCCCCTAAATCTCCAAAAAGTAGAACGATTAAAAAGTCCAAAACACCCATTGCACTGTATCTGAGACATTTTAAACTATGCAACACTTTAACAATAAGAAAAATATAAGTATTATTTACTACTGAATAAGCCTGAATAACCCTGAATAACTCCTGAAATAACTCAAATATCCTTATGTATTTGATCCTTCTTTAGTTTGATTCCTTTGCTAGGAAGCAGAGCTAAATGTTTAGCAGAGCTACACATTAGTACTACATATGCTGATGTATTTCAATGGAGTCCATTACAACTATAATACTCCCATGTTTAAAACAAGATGACAGTCTCATGAGAACTGAAGCATTGTAGGGCCACCGATATAAAAATGCTCTGTAGAATAGGAGGAAGTGAACCTACTTAGCATTTGTGACATCAATTATTATCTCGCCATAAAGGTACATAAAAGTAAATTATTTTTTGTATATACATACTAGGTATTGACAACTGAAAACTAAATAAACTACATGAACACATTTGTTTTTAAGCATTTAAAACTGTTATGTTGCTAGAAAAATGTGCAGGATTTTGCAAATCTAGAACAGTCTTGGGATACACCCTTTGATAATTATCTTGGTTATGTGTATCTGATTTTGTAAACTGTGACCAGTCAGAATATATATGTAAATGAGCTTGTACCTGTGAATCACTGTATAGCACCCCTGCAGGCAAAAAAAGATCAAGCAAACTACAACATTACCTCACTCTTCAGTAGCCACTAATTAATTATTAAAACTAAAAATTTAATTTCTTTTAGAGGAAATGTAAGCAAAATAAATAATAAATATGGATTTTTTTTTTTATAATGGATTTAGTTTTTTATTTAATATCCCTTTAACATCCCTTTAAGGCTATACCTTTTATCCAACAAAGAAGTGCATATGATATGGATATAGATTGTTTACAAGCTACCATTTTTATGATTACAGAGTTTTGGAAAAGTATATTCTCTAAAAGTCCATTTTACATTAATGTTATACAAGAAAAAATATTATGTGAATTAGACTGTTGAATTGTAAACAAAAAAACATAAAAGGAAGTTACTGTTTATTGAGAAAGGGAAGGTTTAATTCCTAAGAAATATGACTAATGACTCTATACTACTCATACTCACTGCTAAATCCCCAAACCATATTAAATATGGATAAATGGAAGATACAAGAAATATTGTCTGCAGACTACACAAGATATTTTTTCAATTGAAATGCTTTATTGCTATAATGCTGGTACACAAACATAACTTTTTTGGAAATGTATTATCAAGAGAAAACTATAGTACAGTTTGCTTATACAGATATTGTAATTAAATTTAAAAAAATGTAGAAACTTTTTTCTAACCTCAATCTGGTGTTTCATATTAGCACATAACAAATTCACTTCCTTGACAACTATGTATACTTAGTTTTATTCTGTATCTGGAGAGTGATCTTTTATATGGAACACCTATCTTCTATTGCTGTGTTACATGCTTGTATAGTGAAAAATATTCACACCATCCTGAAGAGAAATGTATCCAGAAACAATTCAATTTCTTTTAGTAGTCCATTTACTTGACAAAAAGTACACAAAATGAACTTGGTGTATAACAGAATAAAAATAAAAAGTGATTGATTTAAATTACAAAATATTAAAGGTAAATATATATTCCAATTTCAGGATATGTGTGATCTGTGTGGTTTCTCCTTCCTCTTGGTTAATTAGGATTTCCTTCAAACCTAAAATGTTAAAAAGCCAAACGTAATACTCTCACATTAATAGTTACTCGGGTATCTGTTCCACTTACTGTTATTAGTGGGAGCTGTATAACAAATTTGTAATGGACTTGTTGTAAAATAGCCTGCCAAATGGCTTAAGCTTAACCGCAATCCAATAAATGTCAAACCCTCGATACCTGTCTTGGTAACCAAATTGTTTTAGAGGAGTGGTGACAATAGAGATTCCAAAGTACCAATGTATGTTTTGCCATAAGCATACGGCTTTCTCAAGGTAGTGGATGGTGTGCATCTCCTCTCCCAAGGAAGATATAGGGTGAGTGATGATCCTATTGGTTGTTACAAATGATGTCATCAAATCATGTGTGGTTTTCAATGTCACCTGGTTATGTTTCAAAGTTCCGTCTGCCATCTTTGATAAGGGCAAGAGAGTTCCCCATATAGGAAAATGCCGTCCACCATCTTTGATTTGGGCAGAAGTGTTCATGTTAATAATTTCATCTACGAAATCCATTAACGGACCACAAGGATCATATTTATGAGTTTAAAATCCTATCTGTTGTTAATTATAGTAAGGAAAAAGTACAATAAATCCCAGAAAGTTAATTTATATTGTTAAAAGTACCAATATGTTAAATCATTCTTTTGCTTTACTGATATATGTGAAATACATAGTAATACATGATTTTTATGACTATTGCTAATATTTTTGCTTTGCCAGTATGTCCATGAAAATTCACAATACATGGATTGTATACCATATGTAAATGCAGTTGTTAAACAGTTGTTTTAAATTCTTAAAATCATGATTGTATAGCTGTCTGGTTTTACTACATCATATATATTCATAATTGTTAAAATAAACCTATCCAGTTTTTTTTTGTTAAATGAAATGCTGTTATATCTAAATGATGTCTGACTATTGTGATAGACCTTTCAGCATTTATTTGAGTTGTATCTAAATAATGTCTATTATATTATCTTACATTTTGGTTACCAGGACAGGTATTGAGGGTTTGACATTTATTGGATTGGGGTTAAGCTTAAGCCATTTGGCAGGCTATTTTACCACAAGTCCATTACAAATTTGTTATACCGCTCCCACTAATAACAGAAAGTGGAACAGATACCCGAGTAACTATTAATGTGAGAGTATTACGTGTGCCTTTTTAACATTTTATATGTATTTTAATAAAATATATATTTTACTGAAGCAGCGGTCTGCATTTAGAGCTATACTGGAAGCCTGGCAGTATAAAACCGGTTGTGCGTCTGAACCCAGAATAGAAAACCTAATGAAAGAAGTAGAAAAATATTTAATTAAAGAAACTAAATACCAATTAGAGATTATAACACTAGAAAGATATCAGAAAGAGAAAATCACCCCAAGAGGGCTTAGGATTTTTAAAAAATCCTTCTTTTGGACAGGACAATATAGATTTTTTAAGTAGATGGAATAGGATCCTAGAAGAATGTACAACCAAACTAATGTCCCTAATTATTAATGAAAGGAAAATTCAGATGAACACTATTAATGAGGAGATAAATATGTTAGAAAATAAATTAACCCCACATACGAATAAAAAGGAGTATAAGGAATGGACAGAGAAAATTAACACTAATATTAATGAGATAAAAAAAGAAATTAAGGACACTAAGAGGAAAAAAATACATTTGAGACAAAACAGATTATCAGCTAAGAAAGGAAAGGAATTACAAACAGCCTAATCAGTCTTTTAATAGAAATAAATTTCAAAGTAAATATAACAACAATAACAAAGCACCATGTAAAGAAAGGGCCAATAAAGCAAATATTCAGGAAGACAGAGAACCATATAGAAACAATTATCATCAACACAGAGACAATCAATATTCTAACTCTGATTACCATTATACAAGATCTAACAGAATGGAGAAAAGAAAATTGAATATAGACATGAGCCTACAGATAACAACCCATTCAAAATTAAAAATTGGAATCAAAGTTATAATAATGATGATAGGAACTATGAGTCAGAAGAAGGTTGGCAGAGACCCAAAGTCATCCACAATAGAGTTAGAAATGAGGACCATAGACCTAGAGAAATTGAGACCAGAAATAGGTATGCAGTTTTTAGTGAAGAACAATCAGAATTGGAAGACAATTCCTATTTTTTAGAAAGAGAAGAACGCGTATACGCAACAGAAAGAAGTCAGATTTATTCAGCAAGAGAAGAGAGGACCAAGAACACTCACATTATCAAAGGGAAAAAGTAAGGAAGAACTAAAGAATAAAGGGATCTTTAATTTATCGGATCATAAACTAACAGAAACTCAAATTAAAGTTCTGGAAAAAGGCTTAAACTTCGCCCCTAGCTCTAGATCAAATACATTTGAAACATACATAGACATTCAAAAATATATTAGGAATTTATCTTTGAAAAAATATTTAATCACCTATCCAATTGTAAAGAACGAGGGAAATAATGAAAATCTTTTTAGACAATCGAATGTTAAACCAAAATCCAAGTTCAACCTAGTACAATATAGATCGACCCCTATGGAGCTCTTTTTAGAACTAACACAAAGGGATTTGAACCAATTAAAACCTAATTACAAATCAAATTTAAAACATGAAGAACAACAAGCCTTAAATCAACTAAGAGACAATAGGGAAATCGTAATTAAATCAGCGGATAAGGGAGGAGGAGTAGTGCTATTAAATAAAAAAGATCATCTTAGAGAGTGTCACAGACAACTAAAGGAAAGCACTACCTACCGTCCCCTATTGTATAATCCAACCACATTATATAAAGGAGAACAAGAGAAGCTGTTACAGAAAGGAGTCAGGGATAAAATATTATATAAGAAGGAATATTACTTTTTGCTTAACAAATTTCCCAGAACCCCGACACTATATATGTTACCCAAAATTCATAAAGATAAAAATAATCCTCCAGGTAGACCTATAGTGTCGGGAGTTCAATCTTTGACTAGCAATCTGTCATTATATATTGACCAATTTCTTCAACCTTATGTAACCCAAACCAAAGCATACCTTAAGGACACCATCAACATATTAAATATACTAGAGAACATTGTATGGAAAGAGAATTGGTGGCTGGTTACCGGAGATGTATCATCTCTCTATACAAACATTAAAAAAGATTTGGGTCTTGAAGCCATTAAACGTATACTATCCACAGATTCTGATTTGCACACCATTCAAATCAATTTTATTTTAAAAGGAATAGCCTTTATTTTAGATCACAGCTATTTTTGGTTTGAGAATCAATATTTTTTACAGATTAGTGGAACGGCAATGGGAACCAGGTTTGCGCCCAGTTATGCTAATTTATTTATGGCACACTGGGAAGATCTTTTTGTGTTTAGCCAACATGACTGGGCGCAGTACCTGGTTTCCTATCGCCTTTACAAAGATGACATTTTCTTTATTTGTTCAAGGTCATTAGATCAATTGTTACATTTTTTGTCTTATTTGGAAAACAATCAATTTAATATTGGTTTTACTTGGAATTACAATAAACAGAAAGTGGAATTCCTAGATTTGGAAATTTACATAGAGGATAATCTAATTAAAAGCAAAAACTTTTTTTAAAAAGTTGATGTTAATAATTTCATCAACACCAAAAGTTGTCATCAATCAAAATGGCTTTCTAGTATCCCAAAAAGCCAATTAATTAGACTTAAGAGGAATTGCAAAGAAAATAAACAATATGTAGAACAGGCAGAAATACTTAAAAAAAGATTTATAGAAAAGAACTACTAGGTAACAGCTATTGAAAAAACCATAGAAGACGTTGAAAGAATGGAAAGGAAAAATATTTTAAAATATAAAGATAAGAATCCAATGAGTATTGCAAATAAGTCTATAGGTCCTATGGTGTTGAGACACAGTTCACAATATAACCAGATAAGAGACATTGGCCTCTAGTTATCAATCCGTCAACCTCACATATGCTGGAATTCCGCAGCGTATTTGTGGCGAGGCTGATTCGCCTAAGTTATCAAGCCCTACACACCGGCAAAAGTAGAATTTAGTGACGTAAGCTTCGATCCACCGGACTCAGTCCGACACAGATCGATTCTTACGTCACTCCAGATGTTCCGAACACAAGTTCGGCACAATCTGACTACTTTTGCTAGTTATTAAAAAACAAGCAGGTACGCTTGGCACTTTTCCGGCCCAGCGTACCTGGTTTTCAATTCGCCGCCCTGGAGGTGGTGGATCCCATAGGAATCAATGGGAGTCTGACCATAGCGAAAGTTCATGTTCGCTGCTGCCCGACATCCCATTGATTCCTATGGGAAACGTCTGCACCTAACACCCTAACATGTACCCCAAGTCTAAACACCCCTCATCTGTCCCCCCTACACCGCCGCAACTAAATAAATTTATTAACCCCTAAACCGCTGCTCCCGGACCCCGCCGCCACCTACATAATACCTATTAACCCCTATCCTGCCCCCCCCTATACCGCCGCCACCTATATTAAATTTATTAACCCCTATCCTGCAGATCCCGGACCCCGCCGCAACTAAATAAATTGTTTAACCCCTAAACCGCCGCTCCCGGATCCCGCCGCCACCTATATTAAACTTATTAACCCCTAATCTGCCCCGCCGCAAACTATATTAAATTTATCAACCCCTATCCTGCCCCCCCTACACCGCCGCAACCAATAATAAAATTATTAACCCCTAAACCTAAGTCTAAAACTAACACCCCCCTATCTAAAATATTAATTAAATAAATCTAAATAAATATAACTCTTATTAAATTAATTATTCCTATTTAAAACTAAATACTTACCTATAAAATAAACCCTAATATAGCTACAATATTACTAATAATTATATTGTAGCTATTTTAGGATTTATTTTTATTTTACAGGCAAATTTAAATTTATTTTAACTAGGTACAATAGCTATTAAATAGTTAATGACTATTTAATAGCTACCTAGATAAAATAAAGACAAATTTACCTGTAAAATAAAAACTAACCTAAGTTTCAATTACACCTAACACTATCAATAAATAAATTATTCCTATTTAAAACTAAATACTTACCTGTAAAATAAACCCTAACGGCTAGATTTGGAGTTTGGCGGTAGATGGGGTGCGATAGCTACGCGTGGTTTATGTCTAACGCATGGCATTGTTTAACGCCGGTATTTAGATTTAAAAAAAACCCTTCTAACGATACTCCTAATGCGTGTATTTCACACACGGAATCCTGCCCGCGTTAGACAGTC
The DNA here is from genome assembly GCF_027579735.1 of Bombina bombina. Classification (NCBI taxonomy): domain Eukaryota; kingdom Metazoa; phylum Chordata; class Amphibia; order Anura; family Bombinatoridae; genus Bombina; species Bombina bombina. The sequence continues at coordinate 327,974,525 of NC_069506.1, read as the reverse complement.
TCCCATAGAGATCAATGGAAAAGCAAACATACACGCTTTTTTCATCTAACACTCGATCTCGCGAGAAATACGCACAGCTCGGTCATATGACGCATACCACATAATGCACAACAATAACACGCCGCAAATGTCACAACAACAATCACTAAACAAAGCACATAAGCATTACATATTCAGAAGCGGGGGGAATTTTTATTAAATAAAATACAGGGAATACGCATATACTTTAAGATGCGGAAATACGGAAAATAACAACAAGGAAAAAAAAAACAATCATACACTAGCAAAATACTCGCATTCAATATTACTATATATTAGGACAAACATACATATACAACACTTCACTAATACCACACCATCGCAAATTAACATTTAAACATAATACTATTGGACAATGTTATAGAAAACGAGCACTATGACATCATCGCATTCTACACATTCCACAAATACTAACTCCAAATGAGCATGCGCAAATTCACACACCTAATACATATTGCACAAATAATAAGTAAGAATAAAGCACACCTGAACACAATTTACAACGCAAACCGGTACATCATTAAACATTTACACAGGGTATATAAGCACCACACAAGAATGGCTTCTCTCACTGTGTTGCTGGTGGGTTTTTGGAGATTGGAGCTTAGAGATTTTGTGCAATATTGTGAGTCAGTTAGTGGTAGTGGGAGTTAGAGAGGTAGTGGTAGTGTGAGTTAGAGAGGTAGTGGTAGTGTGAGTTAGAGAGTTAGTGGTAGTGTGAGTTAGAGAGTTAGTGCTAGTGTGAGTTAGAGAGGTAGTGGTAGTGTGAGTTAGAGAGTTAGTGGTAGTGTGAGTTAGAGAGTTAGTGGTAGTGTGAGTTAGAGAGTTAGTGCTAGTGTGAGTTAGAGAGGTAGTGGTAGTGTGAGTTAGAGAGTTAGTGGTAGTGTGAGTTAGAGAGTTAGTGCTAGTGTGAGTTAGAGAGTTAGTGCTAGTGTGAGTTAGAGAGGTAGTGGTAGTGTGCATTAGAGAGTTAGTGCTAGTGTGAGTTAGAGAGGTAGTGGTAGTGTGAGTTAGAGAGTTAGTGCTAGTGTGAGTTAGTGAACGACAGTTGGTTTGGGTGAGTGTGCGAGTGCTTTTTCTGTACACTTAACACATTTACACGCAAACACATTCAATACATACATACACTTATCAATAACACTACATACACTCCATACCCCATACCCTCTCATACTACACTCCATACCCCATTCCCTGTAGTCCCATTCCCTGTAATCCCATTTACTCTTATCCCATACCCCATCCCCATCCCATCCCCATCCCCTAGTTACATTTAGTTTACATATCCTCCTTTTAATCTTCTTCTTCATTTTGTTCATTTAAATACTCCTTACCCTCTTTTATTTATATCCCTTTCACACTTTCTGTACTTATTTTGGTCTTTTTAGTTCTTTATTTTGACCCCCTTTCATTTGATCACACTCACTTTTTGTTTGCTTATTTGGGGTTTAGTTTAGGGAAGAGATGGAGGCCAGGCAGGGGAGAGGTAGAGGGGGGAGGAGAAGGAGGGGGAGAGGAACAGGACAGACAGGAAGGGGGGCAGGAAGCGGGGGTGGAAGCGATGGGTGGACCCAGCCACTTGGTTCAAGATGAACAAGTGGCTGGGCCCAGTGGCGGACAGAGTAGGGCTTCACAGTCCGGGAAACAGAGGGCATCGTCACAGGGGAAGGCCAAGGCGACTAGGGAGGCGAGGTTTTCGATGGAGGAGAAGGAGGCCCTCGTAGAAGCCTATATGGCCAGGTATAGGAGGCTGCAGCATCAGAAGACCACCCCGACTGAGAAGAGGAAGCTCTGGCATGAGATAAGGAATGCAGTCAATGCAGTGGGTGGCCGGAACAGAGATATGGACTCTATTAAACATCGCTACCGGGACTGCAAGATGGATCTTAAGAAAAAGTTAAGCCGGGAGGCCCAACATGCCGCAGGAACCGGTGGCGGCCCTGCACTGGAAATCGATTACTGCCGATGGGAGGAAATGTTGCGTCCCAGCATCTCCGAGGTGGATATAGTCGGTATCGGAGGAATTGATACCGGGAATCTGCCATTCTCATCTGACGGTAAGCTCATTTAAGAATAAATTAACATACGAATGTATTTCAAGGGACACTATACACAAATCTTTCCTTTCATGATTAAGGTAGAGAATACAATTTTAAACAACATTCCAATTTACTTATATTACCTAATTTGATTCATTATTTAGATATACTTTAATGAAGAAATAGCCATGCACACGGTGAACCAATCACAGGAGGCAGCTATATTCACCTACCAATCAGCAGCTTCTAAGCATATCTAGATATGCTTTTCAGCAAATAATATCCAGAGAATGAAGCAAATTAGATAAGAAAAGTACATTAGAAAGTTGATTATAATTGTATGCTTCTAAATCATAAAAGATAAAACATTGGGTTTCATGTCCCTTTAAGGATCAGATTAATGCTATTACGTTGTTTACACGCATTCACAATTACTTTGCAGTTACATCAGTATCTAGGCTATAGGTTAGGTGTGCATTTAAACAGACTGAAAACAAACGCTAAAACATTCAGATTGACCAGAGATATCACAAACGGTTTAGAAAATGCGGAAATCGTATTTTGATTGTTAGATTTCAAAGTGGATTAATGAGGCTGCATTTGTAATTGTATCGTAAGCCTTTATTTTGAAATATGCTAATATATACATTTATTTATTTTTCTAATATACAGAGTCTGGGGAGGAGGCAGCACAGCAACTACAGGCTCCTCCTTTTCCCCGGGATGAGAGTGGTGGGGATGAATCTCCACCTCGGAGGGAAGAGGCCCCCCTTGACGAAGAGGCCCCCCTTGACGAAGAGGCCCCGGAAGCAGAGGAAGAGGCAGCGGAAGCAGAGGCCCCTCAAGGACCAGCAGGCCGCTGTGCACCAGCAGGCCGCCGTGCACGGGCACCCCGCCGTGCATAACAAGAGGAAATAGCGGAGGTGCGGGTTCTACTAGACTACATTGACCAGATGCGTAACTCCCGGATACAAAATATAGAAGGCAGAACTAGAATTATTGAAGGACAAAACAAAATCATTGAAGGCCAAACCCAAATCATACACCTCCTTACTCGAATAGAAGAAGGCCAAAACAGAACCTTTCGACTCCAACAAGAGATGTTTAATTTCTTCCGGGAGGTGCATGCTGGTCTGCCTCCTGCTGGTCTGCCTCCTGGTCTGCCATTTGCTGGTCTGCCTCCTGCTCCTGGGCCTCCTGCTCCTGGGCCGCCATCTGCTGGGCCTCCTGCTCCTGGGCCGCCATCTGCTGGGTCTCCTGCTCCTGGGCCCCCTGCAGCTGGGCCTCCTGCTGCTGGGCCTCCTGCTGCCGGGCCATCTTCTCCTGCCGGGCCATCTTCTCCTGCCGGCCCATCTTCTCCTGCCGGCCCATCTCCTCCTGCCGGCCCATCTCCTCCTCCTCCTCACCTTGGTCGTCCCAGTACTCTTCCTTCCACTCTTCCCACAACATCTCCAATGAGAACTCGTTGGAGTCGGCAGTTGACCCTCCCAGAGCCTCAGCCCCGTGGGAAGAGGGGAAGGAAGAGGAAGTAAGTATTTGTTTTCATGTTTAATGTTTTTTTTTATTTAATGTGTAATGGATAGGTATGTGATGATGTGGTTTTCATACACTTGTGGACCACACTCTGTATATAATCTACTTCTATGGGACCAGGTCCATGGAGGCAGATTGTTTGCAGAGTGTGGGTTATAAGTGTGTGAAAACCACATCACATACCTATCCTTGTTCATGATATTGATTGGTTTCTGTGATGTGATGTCCAAACTGTTTCCCGAATCGCAAACAAAATTACCATTACAATTATCCATGATGGCATATTACTGTTTGAATGGCAATAACACAGCTTAAAGGGACAGTCAGAACATTATTGATTACAAAGAAAACACTGTATTACGCATTATCAAGTTGGAAACAACAAAACATGGAGAAATACGTGTGACTTATGTGCTTACCCTTGTATCTATGCCTATGAAAAATGACCACTTATTTGTTGTTCTGACATAACAACATTTTACACAATCAATGATCAATACATGGTAAATATGCTGTATGAGCTCAAGGTTTTAGATATACAAATGCTATCCAAATGCCCTCTAGTGGTCAAATTGCATAATGATTACATGCACTCTTCAAGCTCTAAGAAATGAGCACACGAACCTCATAGGTTTAGCTAGCAAATTAAAATAAACACAGACAAATGATTAATTGGTGAGAAACCTTTGATATCATTGATATTACAAAATTGACTTTTTTAATAATGCAAAACATTATTTGTTTTCTAAACTGTCCCTTTAACAAAATTACATATGCTAACATATAATATTTGCAGATTGTTGGTATATCTAAATGTACTTGTTCAAACAATAAATATTGAAAACAGATTTATATTGACGTGTTAAATAAAGTCTATTTTCTTAAAGAGACATTATTGTGTTAATTTTTTTTTAGAAAGACATTTGTTTTAACAATGAATATGGTTTAAAGTCCTTTTAGGAGTGGGGGAAAAAATATGCTAACAATAATATATTTGGAGATTAACCAATGTGGAACTCATACATGATACAAAAATCAACATTTGCATTAAAGGGACAGTATACTATCTTTTTAACAGAACTGCATGTAATAGACACTACTAGAAACAACAAGATTAACATATACTGATATCAAAATCAATATTAAAAAGCTTTAAACACTTTCAAAGAAAATCAGGTTATCTCTATTGAAAAGATAGATAAACCCCCATTACAACCGTAAAACAAGACAATACCCCATCATTAACATATGAAAAGACCCTTTACACAAACATGAGAAAGCTGGAGATGGTACTCACATGAAACTTTGAGGCTTGGCGAGGAGTCTGAAAATGACTTCAATTTTATTTGAACAGAAGCAAAATGAGATGTGTATTTGGTAAACAATGGACTATATAACTAGAGACCAAATACAATATTTTGGTTTTTAATGTGAGTGTCTAATGAACCTTTAATAAAATATACGACGAAATTACATTTAGAAGAAGTCGGCATCATATATTTAGCATATGATAAAGATAAATGCATATTGATTACTTTATTCTAACACAATAGCGCATATTTATGAATTAGATATCTTTAACATTAAACACAACAGTCATTTTTCATAAAAAGGAACATATTGTTGACAAACATATTAAACAACATGGACTATAGAGATTTGCACTTGCCTCGAAATATCTTATGCATGAAAACATTTTGCTTTCGTTCGTTTATTCAACCAGACATCCAGCAAAAGAGAATGTGGTGGTCTTTATCAGCTATGGGTCAACAATGTAACATGATGCAAAAAATCCATATTCGCCATGTTTTTAAACTTGTCTTCTCATTCACAAACGTGTGTAACGGGCACAAGCAAATATTGCGGGACTACGTAATACAATCAGACGTTTTTTTACCTTTGCATGTGACGTCTTAATTAACATGGCGCTTCCTTGATCACGTAAGAACGCAATCCAATAAAAGGCGCATTCTTGATCACGTAAGAACGCAAACCAAAAAAAGGCGCATCCTTGATCGCGTAAAAACGCCATCCAATAAAAGGTGCATCCTTGATCGCGTAAAAACGTCAGTCAATACAAGGAATCATTGGACAGCCTGGCAGGTGACGTCTTAAGCAACATGGCGCATCCGAGATCGCTGAAAAACCGCAGCCAATACAAGGACTCAGTTGACAGCTTGGTATATCAATAAGAAACGTATTTATATTTTAGTAACTAGTATGTGTCTATATTGCTATCTAGGAATGTCACGAAATCAGGAATCATCTTTTCGGACTTGACTGTCCCTTTAACTATAGCTATGGTGTATATCTTTAACATTTAAAAGATACACATGAGAAATACATATGCCATTGATGTTTTAAGATATGTTTAGATTGTTTTGGAATAACAATAATGACACATGTATTGATCAAACGTGTCATTTATTCAAGTTGAAATATGGTCAGCCTACCTATAGCCATATATGGGAGGAGAAGTATTTTTTTCAAATATTTGGAAAAACATATTCCTCATCTAAAATATGCACATTACACACAGAGATTGATTTGGTTACACTACTACAATAAGATAGAATTGAAAATGAAATACATGTGCTGTCAACATTTCAATAAGATTGTTTATTAATAAGATTATATGTCCTTGTTCATGTAAAAAGGACAAAAACGCTTTAGAAATGGAAATCCATTCATTAACAATTGTGCTCAGCATCACTTAAAGGGACATGATTTTTATTTTTAAAAAGAGGATACACAGAGACAATACTATTTCAATAAAATGAACACTTTACAGGGATTATATCATTGTATCAATCCTCAGATCATTTGTTAAAGGTGCATCAATTCATGCAGAGTTTATAAATACACACATGGATGTGAAATTTGAAATATACATATATATACACAAATAACAATCTATATATACATATATAAAAGAATTACTATGCTAATCATAATCATGCAATGATAAAGCTTTTCGAAAAATATATAAAGACAAATAATAAAATTACATTGGAGATGTTAATCTTAAAGTCATTTACAATTGTATTACATATATGATTCAGGAAACACCATTATTTTTGCTAAGGTCCCTTTAAGGATCAACCAGATAAACTAGAGATTTCAATCAATGACATGAATAAGGAGGACAAAGAATCGTGCAATGACATGTCTTTTATTATTATGTCAGAAAACATCAACAACGTTTATAAATAATCTTTTAAAGATCTGGAAAATTGGAGCCATATGACAAGGTAACAGAGTGCATCACAGTCCATGAAGAGAGTTGCCAAGGGCCAGCATAGCCCCATTGGAGCCATATGACAAGGTAACAGAGTGCATCACAGTCCATGAAGAGAGTTGCCAAGGGCCAGCATAGCCCCATTGGAGCCATATGACAAGGTAACAGAGTGCATCACAGTCCATGAAGAGAGTTGCCAAGGGCCAGCATAGCCCCATTGGAGCCATATGACAAGGTAACAGAGTGCATCACAGTCCATGAAGAGAGTTGCCAAGGGCCAGCATAGCCCCATTGGAGACATATGACAAGGTAACAGAGTGCATCACAGTCCATGAAGAGAGTTGCCAAGGGCCAGCATAGCCCCATTGGAGCCATATGACAAGGTAACAGAGTGCATCACAGTCCATGAAGAGAGTTGCCAAGGGCCAGCATAGCCCCATTGGAGCTATATGACAAGGTAACAGAGTGCATCACAGTCCATGAAGAGAGTTGCCAAGGGCCAGCATAGCCCCATTGGAGACATATGACAAGGTAACAGAGTGCATCACAGTCCATGAAGAGAGTTGCCAAGGGCCAGCATAGCCCCATTGGAGCCATATGACAAGGTAACAGAGTGCATCACAGTCCATGAAGAGAGTTGCCAAGGGCCAGCATAGCCCATTGGAGCCATATGACAAGGTAACAGAGTGCATCACAGTCCATGAAGAGAGTTGCCAAGGGCCAGCATAGCCCCATTGGAGCTATATGACAAGGTAACAGAGTGCATCACAGTCCATGAAGAGAGTTGCCAAGGGCCAGCATAGCCCCATTGGAGACATATGACAAGGTAACAGAGTGCATCACAGTCCATGAAGAGAGTTGCCAAGGGCCAGCATAGCCCCATTGGAGCCATATGACAAGGTAACAGAGTGCATCACAGTCCATGAAGAGAGTTGCCAAGGGCCAGCATAGCCCCATTGGAGACATATGACAAGGTAACAGAGTGCATCACAGTCCATGAAGAGAGTTGCCAAGGGCCAGCATAGCCCCATTGGAGCCATATGACAAGGTAACAGAGTGCATCACAGCCCATGAAGAGAGTTGCCAAGGGCCAGCAGAGCCCCATTGGAGACATATGACAAGGTAAAAGAGTGCAACAGGCACAACAATAACCAGAAAAAAAGGCCAAATGGCAACCATAAAAACAAACATCAACATGTGGACGGAGGATTCTTATCTGCGCACTTGGAGCATCTCCAGATCCTCCACTTACTGGTCATCCCCTTCATCATCCTGTGCATGTCTAGCTACAGATTCAAGCATTGAGTTCCACCGCCTCATCTGACGTAGAGTCATATGCTGAACCTGTAGCTGGGCCTGCATGGTGTCGGCCATCCCTCTCAGGACAGCTGCATTCCTCAACACGGCCTGCTCTACGCGTGCTTGACCTTCTAGCGTGAGCCATGTTGAGTCACAGCCTAAAATAAAGAAAAAATCTAATATTAATGATAATTACACAACAGACAAAATAAAAAGCAAAGATACATTGTCATCATAAAGACAAATAATTCTTTAAATTAATTTGTTGACATTGATTATTTACACATGAAATATGTTATTCAGACAGACCTAAACCATTAAATGGACATTTTAATCCAACATGTTGTCCCCTTTAATTCGTTTTCGATGATCCACTTTTACAGCTTGAGTGTCTAAAATCTTGTAAAAGGATTTACATTGTACTTACATTAGCAATTTAAAGATTTTTGTTATACTGTGGTAGGCACACCTATCCTTAAACATTTTGGCGTTGAGGACAAGCTGTGTAAACATAGCAACCAGAAGAAATTACATTCCCACTGGGTTATACAAGAGATAATGTATGAACATTTGTACATAAATTGTTGGATCCAAGTAGTGGTGATTGGTATATATAGTGATATCAAATTAAAGGGACACTAAACCTAAATATTTTAGTTACTGATTCAGATAGAGCATGACATTAAAAAGAATTATTAATTTACTCGTATTCTTTAAATGTTTGAATTCTCTAGCTATATTTTAAATGCAAGAATGTAAGTTTATAGGGCAGGCCATTTTTGGTTATCAACTTTGGTTGTCCCTGCTGATTGATGGATACATTCATCCAACAATAAAGAAATGATGTCCAGATTTTTTTTTTTAATAAAAAAAAAAAAATATAGACATTTCTTTGTTTCAATAAAGATAGCAAGAGAATGAAGAATAATTGATAAGAGTAGTAAATTATAAATTTGATTAACATTGCATGCTCTATTTGAATCATAATAGAAACATTTTCATTCAGTGTACCTTTAAGTATCTTATAATGTTGATTTTGAATGATACTTACAGCTGTGCCTGGGAAGGACAATCCGACACCCGGGACAATGAAGGTTGAGACAGGGGGGAGAGAAGGGATTGGGTTGGGGAGGGATGGGATTGGGTTGGGGAGGGATGGGCTGCTCCTCTGGGGTAGCCCGTACAGCTGGGGAGTGGTGAGTTGTGGGCTGGGCAGCTGGGGTAGCTGTACGGGACAAAAGACGGGGAGAGCGGCGAAGGGGGAGGAAGGGGCGTTTTTTGGGAGGGACAGGATAGGAAAAATGGGAAGGGCCGGGATGGTCTGTGGTCTGTGGAGGGGCAGGGGACTGGGCAGGGGCCTGGGCAGGGGACTGGGCAGGGGAGTGGGCAGGGGACTGGGCAGGGGATTGGGCATGGGCGGAAAACTGATGACCAGAAGAGGAGGATCCATCTGAAATAAATATTATAAATATATTAACATCTCATACATCATGAAATCAAATCAACGCATTTCAACTTGATTATGTTTGCAATATACTTAGAAGTGTGTTTGAATTTCTAAACAATGATGACATGAGGATATGGTATGCATATAGGCACTCAGATGAATATAAATGACTGTCTGTACAATTATAAAATTATTATTGTGGTTTGGCCTGGAATATGCATGTGACATCATGATGGCATGAATTTCAAATCCAAATATTTAAACAAATCCAAGCATATCTTCATGCTGCCTGATATATAAAGGGGGCAGTAGTGTATTTTAACAGACAAATAATATTCCTTTTTAAAGTGCAAAAGCTGTAGACTTTGAATGTCTTCAATAAAATGATTTCCAATAAAGCAACATGTTGGAAACATGTTAGATATATTTCACATACCATCAGACTTCAAGGGAGCCTCTTCCTCCTCCGTCCCCCATGTTAAATCAATTTCTGTAAAACATAACATGTTGTGTACACGTTAAGATCAGATATTATAACATATGTTACTGTTGCTCAAAGACACACATCAATGTTGCATTAAAGATATACACACCCAAAGTTATGATTTACATCATTTTGATGGAGCATACAAATGACATTAGATTTGTTATTCTCAATGATTCAGATTTTCAATTTATTGTTTGTATTAATTTTAAAATCATAAAAGCATAGTACATTGAAATTTAAGATTTCTCATGTGTTATCACTTGATGATTGTTGTCAAAAATGAACATGGAAACAAACATATGCTATACATCTTCTGAGTAACAAAGGTGTAGACTAAGAAAGTTTTAATTCTTAATCTTTCAATATTCAAATAAAATTAATATATAATCAGAGGAGTAAATTATATGTTTGTTTCAAATGTTATGCTTCATCAGAATCATGCTCATAATATTGATTACCAATACACCTTCAATGACATATAAATGAGTCAATGGACTTACCAGAAGACCGCAAAGGCAGCTCTGTGTCGGTGCTGGATTCCTCTGGGCTCCCCACAACAACTCTCTCTATGAATGATATAGATATATATTAGTGAACACATTTGGGATAGCACTAAATCACATCTGTATCAATTTATAAGAATAATCAACTTGAAAATGTGAAGAATAGAGCAGTATAAAAAAAATGCTTGATTGAATCAAGGGGATTCTGTAAAAAATGATGTATTGAACATATGTTTAATTTCTGACTATATTAGACATCAAACTCCTCTCATAAGATGCTATTGCATATCTAAATATACCCATTGATCAATGTTCTTAAAAGAATACACACAAACCACATTTTGAATAACAGCTGTTGACAAATATAAACAAAGACATGTGGCAGATCGAGCCATTTGTGCAATGTACAGTAATCTTGTTTAGGACACAACACATATTGATCACAATACCAAACCAAATTGATTAGTACAAATATGTAATCATGGTGCTGTTAGAGTATGCTTATATCTATAAAGTAACTCCAACAGTGAATATGTGAATTATATATCAATATTGTCTAATCCAAAGAATGTAAGGATTAATGAATCTATTGTTTATTAAAGGGACACTGACATGATTTATTTCAATCATTGATTTCACTGTTCAAACTGTTCCAAATGATTTAACATTGACTCCTATTATAATTTTAATGTTGCTACATTTTAATCTAAAAGGCAGATAAGCAATATTGGATTCAATAAATATTGTTTGTTGAAGGTATCCACCAATCATCAATAAAAACCCAGGTTGGTCAACCAAAATTGAGCTGCAGATAAACGTACATTCTTGATTTTAAAATACATTTAGAAATAGAATATTTCACATATGATTATAGTATTATATTTAAATGTTAATTAATATTGCATGCTCTATCTGAATGACAACATTAATAATTTTAGCTCAGTGTCCCTTTAATATAAAAATATATTGATTTGACAATGTTGCTGTTAATGAATTCTCTACTCCATATGTTGATGTAATGAATGGGATTGAGCATGCAATTCCAATCTAATATGTTATTTAACCCCTTAATGACCACAATGTACCCTGTATGTCACTGGTCGTTAAGGTTTTTTTCAGGACATAATAGCACAAGTCTAACAAGAACACGCTATTAATGCACTCCCTCCAGTAGGCTTTGTGGAATAGAGCAGTCTCAACGCTGGTGGCAAGACCGCGCTATAAAACAATCAAGTCCGAAAAAATGGCCAGTGACATACAGGGTACGTCGCTGGTCCTTAAGGGGTTAAGGATATCCTAAGAATTATTTAATTTTCATCTATTAAAGGGACATGAAGCTCAAAATGTGTAATTGTATACTTTTTGAAACTATGTACTACTGTTATCTGAACACATGATTTTAACTTTTGACAAAATGACAATTTATGCGTAAAAAAACAGCCGGATAATACCAGTAATGCATTGTTTAACATAAACCAAAATCAATATGTTTTTATAAGAACTAAAACAATAGACTGAACCAATGTAGCTCATAAAATGTTTAAACAAAACAATAAAATCACGTTTCAAAATCATTCAATGTAAAATTTAGTTGGCATGTCCCTTAAATGACGTGATCAATTTCAAAAATGGAATCTATATTTTTAAAATCAAAACATATACAAAAGTGTGTGAATTTTTTCAAAATGTATACAAATAAGATTAAGCAATACACAAGGGAATAATATAAATTGTACATTCAAAGAATCTTACATTAAAATTAAGATATCAAGAATAGATGGGATATTTTACATTCGATAAAAATTCAGATTAGTCTTACAATGTAATCCTATGTTGTTGTTTTTTTTATTCTTATTTGTAAATATTTTAATAATCCATTTTGCAGATACATATAAATATTGAACAATGTGGATTTAGTATGTAATGTTCTGTCCATGTTTCTAAGACAAATGTCAATTAAAATGAGACATACCATACTGTGACAAGCCCTGGCTTGAGGATCCAGCACCAACATCCAGATCTGTAATATATTAAATGAGGATTGGATATCATTAATACAAATCATGCCATGTTTAAAATCTTTACATTATTAGCAAATCAATTAAAAACTATTAATCTTTTGGTAGTCCCATGAGTTAATTGTTTCCTCAATTAAATTCATGATCAATATATCCTATACTCTTATTTTCAATCAGTTGTGTTGTTTACTGTAACTTTAATTATTTTTTTGTGTTATTTCATTCTCATCAATTGATGGGCATATGTTATTATTTATTTGGATTCTGCTATTCTTTTTTTTATTATGTATAATATTTTAAATAAGAATACTGTATGCTTCACATATATAATAATTCACATTTCATTTTGACCAACATGTGTAAAGCAATGCCACTTACAGCAAACCCATGTTAACGTGTATGCGCAATTCTAATTTTTGCGATCATTGCGCAATGATTCCAAGCGGAATTACGCATCCGTCATTTGACCAACATGTATAAAGCAATGCCACTTACAGCAAACCCATGTTAACGTGTATGCACAATTCTAATTTTCGCGATCATTGCGCAATGATTCCAAGCGGAATTACGCATCTGTCATTTGACCAACATGTATAAAGCAATGCCACTTACAGCAAACCCATGTTAAAGTGTATGCGCAATTCTAATTTTCGCGATCATTGCGCAATGATTCCAAGTGGAAATACGCATCCGTCATTTGACCAACATGTATAAAGCAATGCCACTTACAGCAAACCCATGTTAACGTGAATGCGCAATTCTAATTTTCGCGATCATTGCGCAATGATTCCAAGCAGAATTACGCATCCGTCATTTGACCAACATGTATAAAGCAATGCCCACTTACAGCAAACCCATGTTAACGTGTATGCACAATTCTAATTTTCGCGATCATTGCGCAATGATTCCAAGCGGAATTACGCATCTGTCATTTGACCAACATGTATAAAGCAATGCCACTTACAGCAAACCCATGTTAAAGTGTATGCGCAATTCTAATTTTCGCGATCATTGCGCAATGATTCCAAGTGGAATTACGCATCCGTCATTTGACCAACATGTATAAAGCAATGCCACTTACAGCAAACCCATGTTAACGTGAATGCGCAATTCTAATTTTCGCGATCATTGCGCAATGATTCCAAGCAGAATTACGCATCCGTCATTTGACCAACATGTATAAAGCAATGCCACTTACAGCAAACCCATGTTAACGTGTATGCGCAATTCTAATTTTCGCGATCATTGAGCAATGTTTCCAAGCGGAATTACGCATCCGTCATTTGACCAACATGTATAAAGCAATGCCACTTACAGCAAACCCATGTTAACGTGTATGCGCAATTCTAATTTTCGCGATCATTGCGCAATGATTCCAAGCGGAATTACGCATCCGTCATTTGACCAACATGTATAAAGCAATGCCACTTACAGCAAACCCATGTTAACGTGTATGCGCAATTCAATTATCGCTCTGTGACGCATATTCTGTAGAGCGCAAGAAACATCATTCCTATTTCATGTGTCACTAATCTAAAATCAGATATCTAAACATCATATGTAGTGTATGTTGTGAGATCTGTATAGGTTTAGTATCTGACTATATACACATTTTTTAAAAATATAATCAAATATTAAGATATTATATGAAGTTGGATAGTTACCTGGTTCAGATTCTCTTTCAGCTCCTCCCAGGCCACCGGACAGAGAAGCAGCTGCCCTGGCCTCCGGGTCAGGACTTTCAGATCCAGCAGCTGGGAGGGAAGAAGAGGAGGCCGAGGATGGTGAGGATCTAAATCTTTTGGGGACCCGGAGAGTGAGGAGCTCGCATAAAGTCACCTCATAAGGGAGTAGGTAGAGTTTCCGCGGGGCCTCTCTTTTGCCCCCTCTTTTACGGGCTTGTACCCACTCCCTTATGAGGTTGACTTTTTTTGTCAAGCGCAACCTCATATCTCCGAATCTCCTCATGATCTGATCCTGGCTCCTCTGGACGCCACACACCAATTGAACCGCATTGGTGATAGACTCCCAGAGGGCCGTCTTAACAGGCGCATCTGTCGACCTCCTCTTGTTCCCAAACAGCTGGGGATAAAAGTCCTGGACGGCGTGGACCAGTGCAGCGCTCTCCTGCTTGGTAAACCTGGGAGGTTTCATGCCTGCTGGGTTGTAGAATATATAATAATAATATATACTGCCTGCAGGCATTAGAGAACTGACAAAGATGGCAACGTGTAATGGACTTTTATATGGTGAAGTAAACATGAGATGCACCATGGGACAAGTTATCTGTACATCTGATTGGATAAAAGTTTGAAATATTGTTAGAATGTCTGTGAGACCATCCTGACTCAAGTTGTGTTTGTGTGATGATTGGCCGTTCCTTAATGTTTCATATCTTAGCAACTTCCATACACATACCTCCTGGTGGTGCTGTTACTTTATTTTTCATGTAGAAGTATTTGTAACTCATGGGCCTGTCATGCGGATATGTGTGACGCAGATTTAATATCCGTGATCTGTTAAATATTAATGTTTAAATTCTCTTTAAAATCTAATACTGTCACATTATTAAATGTTGTAGACATTTTTTGGTTTAATAACGGTCTGTTTCTTTAATACAAATACACATTTAATATTGTATGTCTTTATTGTTCATAAAATCAATTTGGTGACTTATTGTGAAGTATTGACATTGCTCTATTAAATGTATTTATATTGCACATTGATTGTGTGCTATTGCGTGACATTAGACTCTAATGTTTAAAGATGCAAATCTGGTGTTTCAAGATCCGTTTCCCACGCAACATTTCTGAATGTTCAAATTCAGGTTATAATGTCATTAACTTGGATAATCTGTTTATAGATGTTAAACTACAGGTTTGTTTGTTATTAGTAAATAAACCTTGAGCTTGTATTTGTCTGAACTGCTCATATATGTTATTGTGCAATGGCGTCTTTATTTTTAAATAGACATTACAAACAAACAATTGTATCAAATGATCTGTAGAGATAGAAAATTGTTTAGACTTTAAAATGTAACTCAATTTATCTTTGTATTTAGATATCCTCAACAGAAGAAATTTAAATGCACATGGTTGAGCCAATCACATAAGGCATCTCTGTGCATCCACCAATCTTCATCTACTGAGCCTATCTCGCTATGCTTTTCAAGCAAAGTATGTCAAGATAAGAAGAGAAGTAAATACACTCTTTAAATCTCTTAAAGGGACACTGTCCAAACAAATTTAGCGTTTGTGATTCAGATTGAGCATGAAATGTTAAGCAACTTTATAATTTAATCCGATTCTCAAATGTTAAGAATTATCTTGTTATCTTTCTTTGCAAATCAATAATGATATTTTAGATTACGGACAATTTTGGCGAAAAACCTGGGTTGTCCTTGATGATTGTTGGATAAATTAATCCACCCAAAAAAAAAAAGTTCTGTCCAGAGTACTGAAGCAAATAAATTATCAATTTAATGCCTTATTTTTAAAGTAATGATAGCAACATCACGAGGAACATTGATAATATGAGACAATTTATTATTTTTTTAACTGTCTCCCTTTAAGTATATTTTGAGTTCATGTCCCTTTAAGGAGACATTTCACAATAATGCTTGAAAAATCATAAACCTAGGCACCTTCCTTTGGCAAAATTAGTATAACATATGAGTAAAGCATATTTAGATTAACTTCTGGATTGTTTTACACACTGACTGAAATATATATTGTAATGGATGTATTTCGCAGTCTTCAGCTTAGAGGGACATTAAGCTATATGTTATTTATGCATTTTGGATAAGATTATAATATTTGAACAACTTAATATGTTTTGTTATTCAATCATTAGATTGTAAT
Source organism: Bombina bombina (assembly GCF_027579735.1). Taxonomy (NCBI): domain Eukaryota; kingdom Metazoa; phylum Chordata; class Amphibia; order Anura; family Bombinatoridae; genus Bombina; species Bombina bombina. Next base: position 327,958,062 of record NC_069506.1, on the reverse strand, counting down.
TATATATATTCTTGGATTAAATACATATCTACATAGGCTATTTTGATGCTGATTCTTTGTTGCACATAGATGACTTATGTAATTGACTAAGATATGTGCATTGATGTATCTTTTTCGAAGTATATTTAAAGACTGAATGTAATTCTATAGTACTTTCTAAATATGTTTAAATTCTTTTATGATTTTTTAAAATTCAATACACAATATATTTTGTGAATGTCCCTTTAAGGACCAAAACATTCGGAATGTTGATTTAACATTGTCGAAAGAAACTAAAGGGGAATGAAAATTATATATAGATATGTGATGTCTAACCCAAGAGGTAAGATTTTAAAAACTACATAATATTAATAACTATAGTTAAATGTCCCTTTAAATGACTCCACTAGAAATAAAATCTATTAACATGGCATCCAATAACTAGCTTGTGCAAAATATGAAGTTAACTGACCTACCATTTTTAAATTTTTAAATTATAAATTTATTAAAATAATGTTTTTAGATACCTAAGGAAGATACAAGATCTTATAAAATAATTTTTACATTCAACAACACTGTCACTTTAATGTAAGTGAACCACTTCCCCTTCTTAAAAGTGAAACAAATAAATTTATGTCAAATTCTGACTACATATCCGAAAATATTTTAACATCTAAGAATTACACAAGAAAAGCATCGATGGATCTCACTCCCCAATTAATTTAAAATAGATAGTTTAATTTAATATTCTCTGAATCAGTGGATTTTCTAAAATTAATGCTATACATGATGCCTAATTTGATCTTATGCATGTGCTTGTCAAATAGACAACTACCAGTCATGGGAGTCAAATTGTTTTTTATTGACAGATTATATGGATATTTATTATAATCTGTTCAAAAGAGGGTATTTAATAATAAAATGTTGATTATTACCATTTAAAAATAAAAAGTTCTTTTAACAAAAACAAAAACAAAAAAATATTCCTGGAAGTCATCAGATGACAATCTGAAAATAAAAAAAAAATATTTTACAAAGTTAATACACACTTTGTAAAATATTCATAAAATACATTTACAATCATCTTGTGTCTATGCTCTAACTTTGTGCATAATTTTATCAAGATATTTATGAATTCAATTTTTGGATTAAAAACCAAACAAACCATACACCATTATATTGTGTAATAAAAATTACATTTAAATATCAGAATTTCTAATTATACATAATAATGTATATCACATTTAAATAATAAATATATATGTATGCTGAACATAAATGTAATATTTCATGTCCATTCAAATACCTCTATATCAACTATAATATGTATTCCTTTTTCTGATTGTGATACCTAAATATCTAATTATGAACTAAGTATGACTAATGTATGTAAGCTACTAATATTCTACATTCTTCCTGTGATTCTTAACTAGCATGCATTGTTAAACCAACCTGGATAATGCATGGTCTTTGAAAGTCAATTCAGGGGTAAACAGTTGATCTTCAATAGGTGTCTTATTCATCATTTCATGAATAGAGGACTGAAAAACCATCTAAAAATTAGAAAATAATCTAAGTGTCTGATTGTGATACCTAAATATCTAATTATGAACTACGTATGACTAATGTATGTAAGCTAATAATATTCTACATTCTTCCTGTGATTCTTAACTAGCATGCATTGGTAAACCAACCTGGATAATGCATGGTCTTTGAAAGTCAATTCAGGGGTAAACAGTTGATCTTCAATAGGTGTCTTATTCATCATTTCATAAATAGTGGACTGAAAAACCATCTAAAAATTAGAAAATAATCTAAGTGTCTGATTGTGATACCTAAATATCTAATTATGAACTAAGTATGACTAATGTATGTAAGCTACTAATATTCTACATTCTTCCTGTGATTCTTAACTAGCATGCATTGGTAAACCAACCTGGATAATGCATGGTCTTTGAAAGTCAATTCAGGGGTAAACAGTTGATCTTCAATAGGTGTCTTATTCATCATTTCATAAATAGAGGACTGTGAAATACCATCTAAAAATTAGAAAATAATCTAAGTGTCTGATTCTGATACCTAAATATCTAATTATGAACTAAGTATGACTAATGTATGTAAGCTACTAATATTCTACATTCTTCCTGTGATTCTTAACTAGCATGCATTGGTAAACCAACCTGGATAATGCATGGTCTTTGAAAGTCAATTCAGGGGTAAACAGTTGATTTTCAATAGGTGTCTTATTCATCATTTCAAAAATAGAGGACTGTGAAATACCATCTAAAAATTAGAAAATAATCTAAGTGTCTCCAATAGGATGCCTCCACAGCCTTATTCTATCAAATAGTTGGCACTTACCATGTGAACATGTCTTTGTATGGTTTTCAAGGTCAGCAGATTTGAAAGATAATGCCAGACATGATCCCATTGGTATTCTTCAATTTCAATCTTGTCTTTTTCCACTGTCAGTCTGGGAATTCTTCACTGTCATTCTTCGAATTCTTCCCTTTCAGTCTTTACATGAAGTCATCTCCCTAATGGCATAAAAAGTTTTTTTAAAATTACTACTACAAGTGTGTGAATCAGTTCTGTACCCCTCTCCCACCCCCCATTTCTGAATAAATTTCTGTCACTAGCTTACTAAGCGTGTGTAGCATCTTGTGTTATGTTCTATCAAGTGTGAAGATGAGTCATATTGAGCAGAAAGAACCTCTAATGTGTGACTTTGAACCATAGTCATGCTAGATGATAGTTATGCTAGAGGATCCCTTTCTGAGTATTTACATTTTAAGTAATGTGTAAACTAAATACTAGTTTAGAAAATGTATGCCATATGATGTATTTGTGTACAATTCATGCCAGCAACAGTCCATACATTTATACTTACCAGCTGATGTCCTCTTTAAAAACCAGGTGGCAAAGACTCGCTACAGGACCCAATGACCAGAGCATCACCTATATTAATAAATGAAACACATTTTTAGCATTTGATAAACAATCCTAACATGTTTGCACAATTCTATACTTGTCATTTCCCTAGAGTTCACATCTATTGACAATACTCCAGTCTAACTTCTATTATTTACCGTCTAAAGTGGCGGTTGATGATGTCTGCTCTGACATTGAGCCCCTCGTCCCGGAATGGCCCCTCTAGAACTGGATCATCCTCCTCATCTCTGAGGAGGTTTCGGTGCGCCTGGACGGCCTGCAGCATCCCAGCCCGCTGTGCAATATTATGCAGGACACTACAGGCTATAACGATCTTAGCCACCTTCTTTGGGTTGTACTGGAGGGCTCCTCCCAACCTGTCAAGGAACCTGAACCTCATCTTCAGGAGCCCGAACATTCTTTCAACCACCGCCCTGGTTCTCTTATGAGCCCTATTGTAGCGCTCCTCAGCCACATCAGTCGGGCTACGCAAGGGTGTAATAAGCCAAGGGCGGCTCATGTAACCAGAATCACCTATAAATTATGAACAGAACATAATTCAAACTGAATCCTCAAAATTGTATTTTGAGTCCAATAAAAGTTTGTGTACATGATAATCCACTAACAAATGTTTATTTTTTAAAAGAATAATCTAGTTCAATATTATTCTCTTTCTTCCCATTTCAGCTAAGACATGCTACATATGCGTATTTCTCCTAAACCAGACCTTGTGTAAAATGCCAACTAAATGGTTACATTGCATTCTCTATCTGAGCATTTAAGGTAAGACATGCTACATATCTGCATTGAACTAAACGTAGACATTTGCGGAAAGAGACAATGACATGGTTAAATTGCATTGGCTGCTATCTTCCCATTTCAGCTAAGACATGCCACATATGCGTATTTCTCCTAAACCAGACCTTGTGTAAAATACCAACTAAATGGTTACATTGCATTCTCTATCTGAGCATTTAAGGTAAGACATGCTACATATCTGCATTGAACTAAAACTAGACATTTGCGGAAAGAGACAATGACATGGTTAAATTGCATTTGCTAATATCTTCCCATTTCAGCTAAGACATGCTACATATGCGTATTTCTCCTAAACCAGACCTTGTGTAAAATGCCAACTAAATGGTTACATTGCATTCTCTATCTGAGCATTTAAGGTAAGACATGCTACATATCTGCATTGAACTATTTGCGGAAATAAAAATAAATGGTTAAATTGCATCCTATAGCTGAACATTACGCTAACATTTTAAAACTACAGTGGCAATTGTCAAACTAATTAACCATGTTGTGCACAAATACTCACCAACGAGATAACCAGGGGGCATTTGTCTTTCCTCAAACAGTCGCCACAGGTACGACTGAGAGAGGATGCGGGCATCATGACAAGCTCCTCCAAAATTCGCACACACATGCATAATCCTCATCTGTGCATCACAAACATACTGCACGTTGAGGCTATGAAAATGTTTGCGATTTCTGAAGGGCAAGTCATCAATTGGAGCACGCAGCGCAATGTGGGTACAATCTATGGCTCCCAAGACATTGGGTAATTCAGCAATAGCAAAGAATTCCCGCTTCAGGCGCCTCCAATCACCATCATTCTGTGGGAATCCTATGTATTGCTTACTGATACGTACCATGGCGTCCAGAAAGTTATCAAACACCACAGAGAATGTACCTTGAGACAGGCCATGCATGTACATTTCTCCGGATTGAAAACTCCCGGAGGCCAGGACGTATAGACAACTTAGCATCTTACTCATGCCGGGAACAGAAGTCCTTATTCTTATACGTGGCTCCAAATGAGGTTTAAGAAGATCGTAAAGGCCAATGAGCTGTTCGCGATCGAGCCGATACTTATCATAAACCTCAAAGTCGCTCATGTTTTCCAAGGTGGGTCTCACCCTGTAGACACGAGGACCGCGAACCAGACGAGCCCTTCGTCTCACTCGGAGACGCCGAGGCTGCCTGATTCTATCAACAGCTAGTTCGCCAATAGCAGCACCAGCAACGTCTACCATGTCGTCATCATCCATCTTTCAAAACAGCAGAGCAAGGCGTAACAAGGTATGCAAATTGATCTGATGTGGATCACAAGGGATGCTTTGGCCATGTTGTTTGGGGGATTTATAGTACAATTAGTCCAATGGTAGTGAGTTTGTAATGATTGCTAATTGTATTCACTTGTTTGTATGTGAGCGGCGCGAATGCTTTCACAGTGGGCGTTTTTTTGTTGTTTGCTGAAATGTTGTTTTCCCCCAATGAATCTCAATGTGAAAGTGTCAAATATCACACATACAGTGCATGTTTGTAATGTTTGATCATATGCGTAATCAATATTTATTAAACGCGATCTTATAGTAACAAGCACACGTCCAGGCAAACATGAATGAAAGTGCATAGTTGTGTATAATGTGCATCGAATGTGATCGATCAATGTTGCTGCAACATTGTTTGTAAACGATAAAGTAACATCTGCCATCTGTAGTATTGTATATATAAGTGATTGCCGAGCTGTCAATATTGTATGCGTCCCTTTAAAATCGCAATAATAATTCAGAACTTCCCGTCTGCCATCTGTAGTATTGTATATATAAGTGATTGCCGAGCTGTCAATATTGTATGCGTCCCTTTAAAATCGCAATAATAATTCAGAACTTCCCGTCTGCCATCTGTAGTATTGTATATATAAGTGATTGCCGAGCTGTCAATATTGTATACGTCCCTTTAAAATCGCACTAATGCTGAAGAACTTCCGGCTGTCATCTGTAGTATTGTATATATAAGTGATTGCCGAGATGTCAATATTGTATATGTCCCTTTAAAATCTCAATAATAATTCAGAACTTCCCGTCTGCCATCTGTAGTATTGTATATATAAGTGATTGCCGAGATGTCAATATTGTATGCGTCCCATTAAAATGGCACTAATACTGAATAACTTCCGGCTGTCATCTGTAGTATTGTATATATAAGTGATTGCCGAGCTGTCAATATTGTATGCGTCCCATTAAAATGGCACTAATACTGAATAACTTCTGGCTGTCATCTGTAGTATTGTATATATAAGTGATTGCCGAGATGTCAATATTGTATGCGTCCCATTAAAATGGCACTAATACTGAATAACTTCCGGCTGTCATCTGTAGTATTGTATATATAAGTGATTGCCGAGATGTCAATATTGTATGCGTCCCATTGAAATGGCACTAATTCTGAAGAACTTCCGGCTGTCATCTGTAGTATTGTATATATAAGTGATTGCCGAGCTGTCAATATTGTATGCGTCCCATTAAAATGGCACTAATACTGAATAACTTCCGGCTGTCATCTGTAGTATTATATATATACGTGATTTGCGAGCTGACAATATTTATTAATTGTCCCATTCAAATCGCCCTAATAATGCTGTTCCAAACTGTTGTTTACGTATATGTTGTATTGTAGTATTGAGTGGTAAATTTCTGAAAGGGGCGGTACAGTCGTGAATCTGTAATGTGTATGGTTGAATCTTCTAATGACGTCATCATATTATTAACCTGCCTATGTAGTTCTGAAATCCTCATTGTGTTGTTGTATTTGACTACATTGTTATTGTGTGCTGAATAAAATATAAATGTGTGCTTTGTGGTTGAGTGATGGGTGATGCGTGTTATGTACATATACGTATATATTATATATTCCTAATGGTTTATTGTGATGGAATCATGATGTTAAAAGTACAGTAAAATCCATATGTTCTGTTTTGTGATTCCTAGAGAGAATGTGTTTTTCCCCCATCATTTGAATGCACATGTATGAGTGAATGCTAAAAGTAATGTATGTGCATCCATGACTGATCATGTGTTAAGCCTATGTAGATATGCTGTTGCTGCAAGCATATGAGTTGAATAAATGAAATGCAATAATAAAGGTATATGAGAGGTGTTTCCCATTGTGTACTGTTTGTGAATCCTGAAATATTGTAATTATTTTTCGGTCCGTTTAAATGTGATTTTATTTGTAAAAATGTTTGTTACTAGTGATGTTGATTTGTAGTTGATGTAATGTAAAAGTATGAAACAATTTAATGCTGTTGTGAATATTCAATAAGTAAAATCCATAAGTCCACCATAGGGAAATAGGCATTTCTTGATCTATTTGTCATAGCTGGGTCTAACGCAGAAAAGCATGTATTTTTTTCCTATTTCTAGAGCTGGTATTTGGAGTTTTTTTGGCTATGCTATTTGCGTGTGTTAGGGAAATCTGTCTGTCGCGTGCACGAGCACGTCTTCCCCATAGAAGTCAATGGAGGCTCCAAATTTTTGTATTTTTTTTTTCAAAGATTGGTTTTCCTCGTAAAGTGAGTGACGTCATGAGCTTGTGTGAAAAAGTAGCTAAATCGTGTTCATTTTGTAATAAATAACTTGTTTGTGTATGTAATGTGGTGTATATTTTTTGTATGCATCGATGAGTGTATGTTTGTGATAATATTATTAGTTAGATGTAGCTATATGAGGGTCTTTTCCCGTGTGTCAATGTAAGTCAATGGCAAAATCGATTTGTGTTGTTTTTTTTCTAACACCCGAGATCTCGCAACTTTGATCCTTTCTATTTGGATGAAAAATTATTAAATCTGAAAAATAAATATAGTGTAGTGTTTGTATGAGTGTACTTTGTTGAATATTTGTTTTGTGATTCGTGGATGTTTATTTTGTCGGTAGATGTTAACTACTGGGTCTGAGCTGTCGGTAGAGATTTGTGCGTTGGCTGATTTTTGAGTGTCGGTAACTAAACTCTAAATACTGGAGTCCGTAAAAAACAAGCGTTAGGAGCCTCTAACGCTGGTTTTGACGGCTACCGCCAAACTCTAAATCTAGGCCTAAGATAGCTACAATGTAATTAATAATTACATTGTAGCTATCTTAGGATTTATATTTATTTTACAGGCAACTTTGTATTTATTTTAACTAGGTAGAATAGTTATTAAATAGTTATTAACTATTTAATAACTACCTAGCTAAAAGAAATACAAAATTACCTGTAAAATAAATCCTAACCTAAGTTACAATTAAACCTAACACTACACTATCAATAAATAAATTAAATTAATTAACTACACATACCTACAATTAAATACAATTAAATAAACTAAGTTACAAAAAATAAAAAAAACTAAGTTACAAAAAATAAAAAAATATTACGGATGTCCTCTTCTGCCCGGATAGGATGAAGACTTCTGCCGCTCCGTATGCCCTCTTTTGGTCCATCGGTGCCCGGTTGGGTGAAGACGATTCAAGGTAGGGAGATCTTCAGGGGGGTAGTGTTAGGTTTATTTAAGGGGGGTTTGGGTTAGAGTAGGGGTATGTGGGTGGTGGGTTGTAATGCTGGGGGTGGTATTGTGTTTTTTTTAACATGCAAAAGAGCTGATTTCTTTGGGGCATGCCCCGCAAAAGGCCCTTTTAAGGGCTGGTAAGGTAATAGAGCTGTTAACTTTTGTTATTTAGAATAGGGTAGGGCATTTTTTTATTTTGGGGGGCTTTGTTATTTTATTAGGGGGCTTAGATTAGGTGTAATTAGATTAAAAATCTTGTAATTTTTTTTTATTTTTTGTAACTTAGTTTTTTTTAGTTTTTGTAACTTAGTTAGTTTATTTAATTGTAGGTATGTGTAGTTAATTAATTTAATTTATTTATTGATAGTGTAGTGTTAGGTTTAATTGTAACTTAGGTTAGGATTTATTTTACAGGTAATTTTGTATTTCTTTTGGCTAGGTAGTTATTAAATAGTTAATAACTATTTAATAACTATTTTACCTAGTTAAAATAAATACAAAGTTGTCTGTAAAATAAATATGAATCCTAAGATAGCTACAATGTAATTATTAATTACATTGAAACTATCTTAGGGTTTATTTTACAGGTAAGTATTTAGTTTTAAATAGGAATAATTTATTTATTGATAGTGTAGTGTTAGGTTAATTGAAATTTAGGTTAGTTTTTATTTACAGGTCTTTATTTTATCTAGGTAGCTATTAAATAGTTATTAATTATTTAATCGCTATTGTACCTAGTTAAAATAAATTTAAAGTTGCCTGTAAAATAAAAATAAATCCTAAAATAGCTACAATATAATTATTAGTAATATTGTAGCTATATTAGAGTTTATTTTATAGGTAAGTATTTAGTTTTAAATAGGATTAATTTAGTTAATAAGAGTAATTTTTATTTAGATTTATTACAATAATATTTAAGTTAGGGGGTGTTAGGGTTAGTGTTAGACTTATGTTTAGGGGTTAATTAGTTTAATATAGATGGCGGCGGTATAGAAAGGCAAGCATAGGGGTTAATAAATTTATTATAGGTGGCGATGGTGTAGGGGGGGCAGATTAAGGGTTAATAAGTTTAATATAGTGGCGACGGGGTCCGGGAGTGGCGGTTTAGGGGTTAAACAATTTATTTAGTTGCGGCGGGGTACGGGATCGGCAGGATAGGGGTTAATACATTTATTATAGGTGGCGGCGGTATAGGGGGGCAGGATAGGGGTTAATAGGTATTATGCAGATGGCGGCGGGGTCTGGGAGCGGCGGTTTAGGGGTTAATCAGTTTATTAGAGTGGTGGTGGGCTCCGGGAGCGGCGGTTTAGGGGTTTATACATTTATTATAGTTGCGGCTGGTTCTAGGAGCAGCGGTTTAGGGGTTAATAACTTTATTTAGTTGCGGGGGGCTTTCGGGGGCGCCAGTATAGGGGGTAGAACAGTGTAGTTTAGTGTGGGTGCTTAGAGACAGCTTATCATTATCAATAAAGCTGGGAAAAAGCCGAAGAGCAGCGATATCGGATGAGTGATAACTATCACAGTCCACTGCTCATCGCCCCGTACTTGGTGCACAGCTTTTTGACAGCTTTTTTGATAACTTTGGTGAGCGTATTCAGGTCCGCGGCGGCGATGTGAGGCAAGCTTAGGCGAGCGTATTGGGGCCGGCGAAGGCAGTTAAGTAGACACGTTGATAACTAGAGGCCATTATCAATAAACATTGGAAAATACTATTCAGGGACCCGGTATTGGAAACCATGTTAGAGGAAAGGCCCAATATTGTCTATAGAAAGGCACCCAACATTAAAGACCAATTGACAAGGAGCTATAAAAAATATAAAAACATGGACTGGTTACACACAGCAGAAATTGGTTTTGCCAAAGGCCATTCATGCAATCCATGTCAGAATACCATAAAAACAGAAAAAGTTAGAAAACAATTTACAGTCAATGATGGAAGAAAATTTGATATAAAAGATCTTATCAATCTTAGCAATTTATTTTATGTAGGTAGAACCACTCGACTACTGAAAACCAGGATCAACGAGCATGTATATAACATAAAAACTGGCTTCAAAAAACATTCAGTTTTAGCCCATTTTGATAAAGTACACAATAGAAATCCTATGGATTTGGAATTTATAGGGATTAGAAAAGTCCATCAACATTGGAGAGAAGGTGATAGATTACAAGATCTTTGACAATTAGAGATGAAATAGATATACATCCTAAACACTCTAATACCTCATGGTTTGAACAAGGATTTTGAACTTCATCATTTTCTCAATTAATTCCATTTTTCTGTAATTTAATTTTTCTGTAATTTTATTTTATTTTTCTTCAATATTCACTATCCATTGGAGATAGTTTCCCTTTTTCTATATGTCTGTATTAGTATTATTATGTAATCACTATAAACAAGCAGCTCACCATTTTTTGTTATACATTGTAGGATAATATAATAGACATTATTTAGATACAACTCAAATTAATGCTGAAAGGTCTATCACAATAGTCAGACATCATTTAGATACAACAGCATTTCATTTAACAAAAAAAGCTGGATAGGTCTATTTTAACAATTATGAATATATGATGTAGTAAAACCAGACAACAATACAATCATGATTTTAAGAATTTAAAACAACTGTTTAACAACTGTATTTACATATGGTATACAACCTATATATTGTGAATTTTCATGGACATACTGGCAAAGCAAAAATATTAGCAATAGTCATAAAAATCATGTTTTACTATGTATTTCACATATATCAGTAAAGCAAAAGAATGCTTTAACATTTTGGTACTTTTAACAATATAAAATAACTTTCTGGGATTTACTGTACTTTTTCCTTACTAGATTAACAACAGATATGATTTTAAACTCAGAAATATGATCCTTGTGGTCCGTTAATGGATTTTGTAGATGAAATTATTAACATGAACACTTCTGTCCAAATCAAAGATGGTGGACTGCATTTTCCCATATGGGGAACTCTCTTGCCCTAATCAAAGATGTTGGACAGAACTTTCAAACATATATGAAGAACTTTCAACAGAAAAGATGTGGAAGTTTAGAGACTAAACACAGGATAGCATGCACTTCTAGCACTCTATGCCCAGACTCAAGGATGGCACTTGTGCAAAAAATTAAAATATAACTTTTATTAATTAATGGTTAAAATGTGTAAACAAAACAAAACACACAGTGAATTAAAATACTCAAAGTAAGCTCTGTCCTATTAGTGATAAATCTATGTGGACACAAATGGTTCAATTAATGCCTATGATATTCACATGGTATGTGTCACACTGATTAAATAGCAGAGTATAGTGATGTCGCGAACCTAAAAATTTCGGTTTGCGAAAGGCGGACTCGAACTTCCGCTAATGTTCGTGAACCGGCGAACCGGGCGAACTGCCATTGACTTCAATAGGCAGGCGAACTTTAAAACCCACAGGGACTCTTTCTGGCCACAATAGTGATGGAAAAGTTGTTTCAAGGGGACTAACACCTGGACTGTGGCATGCCGGAGGGGGATCCATGGCAAAACTCCCATGGAAAATTACATAGTTGATGCAGAGTCTGGTTTTAATCCATAAAGGGCATAAATCACCTAACATTTCTAAATTGTTTGGAACAACGTGCTTTAAAACATCAGGTATGATGTTGTATTGATCAGGTAGTGTAAGGGGTAGTGTAAGGGTTACGCCCGCTTCACAGTGACAGACCAAACTCCCCGTTTAACGCACCACAAACAACCGCAAACAGTCCATTTGCACAACCACGAGATCGATAGATTTGATAGATAGATACATAGATTACATAGATCAATAGATGCAATATACATTTGATAGATATGAATTACATAGATCAAAAGATGCAATATACATTTGATAGATATGAATTACATAGATCAAAAGATGCAATATACATTTGATAGATACGAATTACATGGATCAAAAGATGCAATATACATTTGATAGATACGAATTACATCAATAGATGCAATATACATTTGATAGATACGAATTACATAGATCAAAAGATGCAATATACATTTGATAGATATGAATTACATAGATCAATAGAGGCAATATACATTTGATAGATACGAATTACATAGATCAAAAGATGCAATATACATTTGATAGATAGGAATTACATGGATCAAAAGATGCAATATACATTTGATAGATACGAATTACATCAATAGATGCAATATACATTTGATAGATATGAATTACATAGATCAATAGATGCAATATACATTTGATAGATACGAATTCCATAGATCAATACATGCAATATACATTTGATAGATACGAATTGCATAGATCAATAGATGCAATATACATTTGATAGATACGAATTCCATAGATCAATAGATGCAATATACATTTGATAGATACGAATTGCATAGATCAATAGATGCAATATACATTTGATTGATACGAATTACATAGTTATATAATTTCCCTGACAGAGTATAACAATAAAACATGCGGGCTGTGACCCATGGTAAGGTTACTTCCTTTTGCACAATCGAGTATACCAGTTGCAGAGGTTCTGACCCTGCATTCTGGCTGCACCTCTCCCTGCAAGAGAGATCTGTTACAGAGTCTGTGGGCCTCTATGCAAAAAGCTGGCCTGCCTGAAAGGAGCAGCAAGACAGATCAAAAGATGCAATATACATTTGATAGGTACGAATAACATAGATCAAAAGATGCAATATACATTTGATCGATACGAATTACAGAGATCAAAAGATGCAATATACATTTGATAGATACGAATTACATGGATCAAAAGATGCAATATACATTTGATTGATATATTTGATTGATACGATTGATAGTTATATAATTTCCCTGACAGAGTATAACAATAAAACATGAGGTCTGAGACCCATGGTAAGGTTACTTCCTTTTGCACAATCGAGTACAGGTTGGGGTCCGGGATTGCCTTTTTGTGCTATCTGATTCTTTAAGGTATACCAGTTTTGAGGTTCTGACCCTGCATTCTGTTACAGAGTCTGTGGGCCTGTATGCAAAAAGCTGGCCTGCCTGAAAGGAGCAGCAAGGCAGAGGGATTGATTCCTGCCTATAAGAAACCAGATGGCACGCTACATGCTGGACATGTGCAGTGAGGCAGAGGGATCTATTCCTGCCTAGAAGCAGACATGCAGAGGGGACGCTACCTGCCTGGGAGCCCACTGAGACCAGCCCAGCTGGGGGAGATACAGCCGCTGGCTTGACCCTAGTCTCAGCCATAATAGCCCTGGTCCCACTATTTGGAGCCATAGGGAGCTATTCCTGCCAAGAAGCAGCCTGGCAGGGGGATTTATTCCTGCCTAGAAGCAGACAGGCAGAGGGGACGATACCTGCCAATAAAGAGCTGTAGGTCAGAGAGGACGCTACCTGACTGGGAGTCCACTGAGACCAGCCCAGCTTGGGGAGATACACCCGCTGGCTTGACCCCGGTCTCAGCAACTATATCTCTGGTCCCACTATCCGGTGGCCACCCCTGGGTTTGGACAGAGGAAGGGAGACCCCCTAGTGGAGTACCGCTACATCCGGGAGATGGAAAAAGATGTTTGGACACCCAGTACAGGTCTTTCTCTTTCAGCCTTTTTTATACTTGGGTCCCCGACCCTCAAAAGGCTCAACAGCATGAAATACCACATATGCCATCCTTTTGCACAATAGAGTACAGGTATGTCATCAATTTTAGGAACCCAGAGATAATTTTTAGGAACCGGGAGATGGAAAAAGATGCTTGGACACCCAGTAAAGGTCGTTCTCCTTCAGACTTTTATACTTGTGTCCCCGACCCTCAACAGGCACAACAGCATGAAACACCACATATGCCATCCTTTTGCATAATAGAGTACAGGTATGGCATCGATTTTAGGAACCCAGAGATAATTTTTAGGAACCGGGAGATGGAAAAAGATGCTTGGACACCCAGTAAAGGTCGTTCTCCTTCAGACTTTTATACTTGTGTCCCGACCCTCAACAGGCACAACAGCATGAAACACCACATATGCCATCCTTTTGCACAATAGAGTACAGGTATGGCATCGATTTTAGGAACCCGGAGATAATTTTTAGGAACCGGGAGATGGAAAAAGATGCTTGGACACCCAGTACAGGTCGTTCTCCTTCAGCCTTTTTATACTTGGGTCCCCGACCCTCAACAGGCACAACAGCATGAAACACCACATATGCCATCCTTTTGCACAATCGAGTACAGGTATGGCATCGATTTTAGGAACCCGGAGATAATTTTTAGGAACCGGGAGATGGAAAAAGATGCTTGGACACCCAGTACAGGTCGTTCTCCTTCAGCCTTTTTATACTTGGGTCCCCGACCCTCAACAGGCACAACAGCATGAAATACCACATATGCCATCCTTTTGCACAATCGAGTACAGGTATGGCATCGATTTTAGGAACCCGGAGATAATTTTTAGGAACCTGGAGATGGAAAAAGATGCTTGGACACCCAGTACAGGTCGTTCTCCTTCAGCCTTTTTATACAAGCGTCCCCGACCCTCAACAGGCACAACAGCATGAAACACCACATATGCCATCCTTTTGCACAATAGAGTACAGGTATGGCATCGATTTTAGGAACCCGGAGATAATTTTTAGGAACCGGGAAATGGAAAAAGATGCTTGGACACCCAGTACAGGTCGTTCTCCATTTAGCCTTTTTATACGAGGGTCCCCGACCCTCAACAGGCACAACAGCATGAAATACCACATATGCCATCCTTTTGCACAATCGAGTACAGGTATGGCATCGATTTTAGGAACCCGGAGATAATTTTTAGGAACCGGGAGATGGAAAAAGATGCTTGGACACCCAGAACAGGTCGTTCTCCTTCAGCCTTTTTATACTTAGGTCCCCGACCCTCAACAGAAACAACAGCATGAAACACCACATATGCCATCCTTTTGCACAATAGAGTACAGGTATAGCATCGATTTTAGGAACCCAGAGATAATTTTTAGGAACCGGGAGATGGAAAAAGATGCTTGGACACCCAGTACAGGTCGTTCTCCTTCAGCCTTTTTATACGAGGGTCCCCGACCCTCAACAGGCACAACAGCATGAAACACCACATATGCCATCCTTTTGCACAATAGAGTACAGGTATTGCATCGATTTTAGGAACCCGGAGATAATTTTTAGGAACCGGGAGATGGAAAAAGATGCTTGGTCGGTCCTCCTACTTCAAATTCGGGGCACTGCGAGTGCAATGTACTGTGCCACCAGATATGAGTGGTGTGTTAAGTAGTACTATTCTTAACAGTTTAATCACTGTTATGTGCCTTTTTTTTGTTTGGGTTTTGTAGCCACAGTGCAGCACCAGAGGCCAGAAAAATTAGGCATGTAAAACTGCCTGAAAAATTAGGTATTGTTGCAGCTGCTGCTGTAGGAGCGGCCAGAAAAATTGATGTTTGTTTGACAGTTAGAAAGTGCCCTAAAACATTGCGGCTTGAACCATAGTTGTTGGCGGGTAAGTCACGCAAGTCATCCGCCATTCGAAGATAAAATACAGCAGCGTGTGTACCATTTGTAGCCCAAGGCAGCTCATCTCATCAGGCGTTTTTTACTCTAATGTATCGCACAATGTCAGTCCCTTCGGTATCCATCCCTCATTCATTTTAATAAAGGTGAGATAATCAATACTTTTTGACCTAGGCGACTTCTCTTCTCAGTGACAATACCTCCTGCTGCACTGAAGGTCCTTTCTGACAGGACACTTGAAGCGGGGCAGGCCAGAAGTTCGATTGCAAATTGGGATAGCTCAGGCCACAGGTCAAGCCTGCACACTAAGTAGTCAAGGGGTCCATCACTCCTTAGAGTGTCGAGATCCGCAGTTAATGCGAGGTAGTCTGCTACCTGTCGGTTGAGTCTTTCTCTGAGGCTGGATCACGAAGGGCTGTGACCATGCATAGGAGTTAAAAAGGTCCGCATGTCCTCCATCAACAACACGTCTGGAAAGCGTCCTGTCCTTGCCGGCGTGGTCGTGGGAGGAGGATTACTTTCATCTCTTCCCCTGTTAGATTCCTGTTGTGCTGTGACATCACCCTTATACGCTGTGTAAAGCATACTTTTTAATTTATTTTGGAACTGCTCCATCCTTTCCGACTTGCGTGAATTCGGTAACATTTCAGTAACTTTATGCTTATACCGGGGGTCTAGTAGCGTGGACACCAAGTACAGGTCGTTCTCTTTCAGCTTTTTTATACAAGGGTCCCTCAACAGGCACGACAGCATGAAAGACCCCATTTGCACAAGGTTGGATGCCGAGCTAATCATTTCCCGTTCCTCATCCTCACTGATCTCACTGAAGGTATCTTCTTCCCCCCAGCCACGTACACCACCACGGGTACCAGATAGGTGACAACAACGAGCACCCTGGGATGCCTGTTGTGCTTGGTCTTCCTCCTCAAAGCCACATTCCTCCTCTGACTCCTCTTCCTCACAATCCTCTTCCTGCATTGCCGCTGGTCCAGCAAGCAATGCTGATTCTGGTGGTGATGCAGACCACAACTCTTCCTCTTCACTTCACGCTCATCTATGGCCTGATCCAGCACTCTTCGCAGGGCACGCTCCAGGAAGAAAACAAATGGTATGATGTCGCTGATGGTGCCTTCGGGGCAACTGACTAGGTTTGTCACCTCCTCAAAAGGACACATAAGCCTACAGGCATTGCTCATGAGCATCCAGTAACGTGGCAAAAAAATCCCCAGCTCCCTAGAGGCTGTCCTAGCACCCCGGTCATACAAATACTCGTTAACAGCTTTTTCTTGTTGTAGCAGGCGGTCGAACATTAGGAGTGTTGAACTGCTCCATCCTTTCCGACTTGCGTGAATTCGGTAACATTTCAGTAACTTTATGCTTATACCGGGGGTCTAGTAGCGTGGACACCCAGTACAGGTCGTTCTCTTTCAGCTTTTTTATATGAGGGTTTCTCAACAGGCACAACAGCATGAAAGACCCCATTTGCACAATGTTGGATGCCGAGCTAATCATGACCCGTTCCTCGTCCTCACTGATCTCACTGAAGGTATCTTCTTCCCCCCAGCCACGTACAACACCACGGGTACCAGATAGGTGACAACAACGAGCACCCTGGGATGTCTGTTGTGCTTGGTCTTCCTCCTCCTCCTCAAAGCCACATTCCTCCTCTGACTCCTCTTCCTCACAATCCTCTTCCTGCGTTGCCGCTGGTCCAGCAAGCTATGCTGATTCTGGTGGTGATGCAGACCACAACTCTTCCTCTTCACTTCACGCTCATCTACGGCCTGATCCAGCACTCTTCGCAGGGCACGCTCCAGGAAGAAAACAAATTGTATGATGTCGCTGATGGTGCCTTCGGTGCAACTGACTAGGTTTGTCACCTCCTCAAAAGGACACATAAGCCTGCAGGCATTGCGCATGAGCGTCCAGTAACGTGGCAAAAAAATCCCCAGCTCCCTAGAGGCTGTCCTAGCACCCCGGTCATACAAATAATCGTTAACAGCTTTTTCTTGTTGTAGCAGGCGGTCGAACATTAGGAGTGTTGAATTCCACCGTGTCGGGCTGTCGCAAATCAAGCGCCTCACTGGCAGGTTGTTTCGGACAAGTGCGCCATGGCTGTGTAGGAACGCCTGAAATGGCCACACACCTTCCTGGCCTGCTTCAGGACGTCCTGTAAGCCTGGGTACTTATGCACAAAGCGTTGTACAATCAGATTACACACATGTGCCATGCCCGGCACATGTGTCAACTTGCCCAATTTCAATGCCGCCACCAAATTACTTCCATTGTCAGAAACAACTTTGCCAATCTCCAGTTGGTGCGGAGTCAGCCACCTGTGTGTTCAGGGCGGACAGGAGTGCTGGTGCGGTGTAACTCTCGGCTTTCAGGCAAGTCAACCCCAAGACGGCGTGACACTGCCGTATCCGGGATGTTGAATAGTACCTTGGGAGCTGGGGGGGTGCCGTTGATGTGGAGCAAGACGCAGCAGCAGAAGAGGACTCAGCCGAGGAAGAGGTTATGGAAGAGGATGGAGTAGGAGGAGTAGAGGAGGTAGAAGCAGGCCTGCCTGCAAGTCGTGGCGGTGTCACCAACTCCTCTGCAGAGCCACGCATTCCATGCTTGGCAGCCGTCAGCAGGTTTACCCAATGTGCAGTGTAGGTGATATACCGGTCCTGACCATGCTTTGCCAAACAGCTATCAGTGGTCAGATGGACCCTTGCCCCAACGCTGTGTGCCAGACATGCCATTACTTCCTTTCGCACAATCGAGTACAGGTTGGGGATTGCCTTTTGTGAAAAGAAATTTCGTCCGGGTACCTTCCACTGCGGTGTCCCAATAGATACAATTTTTTTGAACGCCTCAGACTCCACCAGCTTGTATGGTAAAAGCTGGCGGGCTAAGAGTTCAGACAAGCCAGCTGTCAGACGCCGGGCAAGAGGGTGACTTTTGGAAATTGACATCTTACACTCAAACATGTCCTTGACAGACACCTGACTGTGGGCAGATGAGCAGGAACTGCTACGTAAGAGAGACTGAGTGGTGGATGGTTTAGAGGGGGCAAGGAGGACAGCAGTGGTTGACGTGGCTGAAGATGCTGGACCAGGAGGAGGATGGCGGCTTTGAGTTTGTGTGCTGCTTCTACTCATGTGTTCATCCCATCGGCGTTTGTGATGTGAGACCATGTGCCTTCGCAAAGTAGTTGTACCTAGGTGGGTGTTGGACTTCCCACGACTCAGTTTCTTTTGGCACAGGTTGCAAATGGCATCGCTGTTGTCAGAGGTAGAAACACAAAAAAAATGCCACACTGCTGAGCTCTGCAATGACGGCATTCTGGTGGTGGCAACAGCATGCGTTGATTGGCGTGCTGTCTGGCTGACCCCGGGTGCCGATGCATGCTGTCTGACTGTGCCACTAGCTCCTTGCGACGACCTCCCCCTGCTTCCAACTTGTCTCCTCCTCTCTGTCTCCCCATCTGAACTTTCCCCCTCTTCTTCTTCTATTCTAGCGGGCACCCACGTGACATCCACGGACGCATCATCATCAACTGCTTCACTTGTATCTGACAAATCAACAAAGGAAGCAGCAGCGGGTACAACATCACCATCATCATCACACCGTACGTCCATGTCTGTAATGCTGCCTGACTGAGACATATCACTGTTATCTACATCCTCTGTCAATGATGGTTGCGCATCACTCATTTCTTCCAACTGATGTGTCAATAGCTCCTCTGACAGATCAAGTGAAGCGGCTGTGGTGCTAGTGTTGGTGGTGGCGGTAGGCGGGCGACTGGCAATGGTCACTTGAGAGGTGCCTGCAGCTAAGCTGGAGGTGGATGGTGCGTCAAGGTTAGGAGCGGAAGCTGTAGAAGATTGGGTGTCCTGTGTTAGTCATTCAACTAGGTCCTCCTCAGAACTTTTCGCGTTCATGGCACGTGGCCTCTGAACACTGTGCATAGTTGTAGGGTCTAAGGGAATCACAGCACCACGACCACGACGGCACCTGCGGGGTGGCCTGCCTCTGCCTGTCATTTTTTTTTAAATGTACACTTACACTACTATTAAACAAAATATGAGTGGTGCCACTGGGCAAGTGGGCACAGTATACGCTGTGAGCCTGACACAAAAAAGCAGACTGATGTTTCACAATCCAAAAAGTTGTTTTTTTTTAAATGTACACTTACACTAATATTAAATAAGATATAAGTGGTGGCACTGGGCAAGTGGGCACAGTATACGCTGTGAGCCGGACACAAAAAAGCAGACTGATGTTTCACAATCCAAAAAGTTTATTTTTTTTAAATGTACACTTACACTACTATTAAACAAGATATGAGTGGTGGCACTGGGCAAGTGGGCACAGTATACGCTGTGAGCCTGACACAAAAGAGCAGACTGATGTTTCACAATCCAAAAAGTTTATTTTTTTTAAATGTACACTTACACTACTATTAAACAAGATATGAGTGGTGGCACTGGGCAAGTGGGCACAGTATACACTGTGAGCCTGACACAAAAAAGCAGACTGATGTTTCACAGTCAAAAATGTTTATTTTTTAAATATTTAAACTACTGTTACAACAAATATGAGTGGTGCCACTAACTTGGCAAGTGGGCCTGGCACACACGCTGGCAGGCAGGCAAATGCAATAAGATTACAATAGCAGACTGATGTTTCACAGTACAAAAATGTTTTAATTTAAATATTTACACTACTGTTACAACAAATCTGATTGGTGGCACTAGTTGGCAAGTGGGCCTGGCACACACGCTGGCAGGCAGGCAACTTCAATTAGATTACACTAGCAGACTGATGTTTCACAGTCAAAAATATATTTTTTTAAAATATTTACACTACTGTTATAACAAATATGAGTGGTGGCACTAGTTGACAAGTGGGCCTGGCACACACGCTGGCAGGCAGGCAACTGCAATTAGATTACACTAGCTGAATGATGTTTCACAGTCAAAAAAGTTTTTTTTTAAATATTTACACTACTGTTACAACAAATATGAGTGGTGCCACTAACTTGGCAAGTGGGCCTGTCACACACGCTGGCAGGCAGGCAACTTCAATTAGATTACAATAGCAGACTGATGTTTCACAGTCAAAAGAGTATTTTTATTAAATATTTACACTACTGTTATAACAAATATGAGTGGTGGCACTAGTTAGCAAGTGGGCCTAGCAAACACGCTGGCAGGCAGGCAACTGCAATTAGATTGCACTAGCTGACTGATGTTTCACACTCAAAAAAGTTTTTTTTTAAAATATTTACAATACTGTTAGAACAAATATGAGTAGTGCCACTAACTTGGCAAGTGGGCCTGGCACACACGCTGGCAGGCAGGCAGGCAACTTCAATTAGATTACAATAGCAGACTGATGTTTCACAGTCAAAAAAGTTTTTTTTTAAATATTTACACTACTGTTACAACAAATATGAGTGGTGCCACTAACTTGGCAAGTGGGCCTGGCACACACGCTGGCAGGCAGGCAGGCAACTTCAATTAGATTACAATAGCAGACTGATGTTTCACAGTCAAAAAAGTTTTTTTTTTAAATATTTACACTACTGTTATAACAAATATGAGTGGTGGCACTAGTTGGCAAGTGGGCCTGGCACACACGCTGGCAGGCAGGCAACTGCAATTAGATTACACTAGCTGACTGATGTTTCACAGTCAATTTTTTTTTTTTAATATTTACACTACTGTTACAACAAATATGAGTGGTGCCACTAACTTGGCAAGTGGACCTGGCACACACGCTGGTAGACAGGCAACTGCAATTAAATAACAGTAGCAGACTGATGTAAAAGTTTTTTTTAAAAAAAAGTTACAATAATGTTACACCAAATAGGAGTAGTGGCACTGAGGATGGAAGTAGGCACAGTATATGCTGGGAGCCTGACACACAGGCTGGCACTAGTGGCAGGCTGGCCTGGCAACTAAAATTAAATAACAATAGCAGACTGATGTAAAAGTTTTTTTAAAAAATTTTTTACACTAATGTTACACCAGATATAAGTGGTGGAAAACAGAGCTATTAATCACAGTATATGCTGTGCGCCTGACACACAGGCCTGATGGAAAATTAAATTAGATTACACTAGCAAAATGATGTAAAAGTTTTTTTTTTTTAAATTTATACTAATGTTCCCTTAGGCCCTTACACAGGCTGGCACTAGTGGCACACTGGCCTGGCAACTAAAATTAAATAACAATAGCAGACTGATGTAAAAGTTTTGTTTTTTTAAATTTACACTAATGTTCCCTTAGGCCCTTACACAGGCTGGCACTAGTGGCACACTGGCCTGGCAACTAAAATTAAATAACAATAGCAGACTGATGTAAAAGTTTTTTTAAAAACATTTACACTAATGTTCCCTTAGGCCCTTACACAGGCTGGCACTAGTGGCACACTGGCCTGGCAAATAAAATTAAATAACAATAGCAGACTGATGTAAAAGTTTTTTTTTTTAATTTACACTAATGTTCCCTTAGGCCCTTACACAGGCTGGCACTAGTGGCACGCTGGCCTGGCAACTAAAATTAAATAACAATAGCAGACTGATGTAAAAGGTTTTTTTTAAAAACATTTACACTAATGTTCCCTTAGGCCCTTACACAGGCTGGCACTAGTGGCACGCTGGCCTGACAACTAAAATTAAATAACAATAGCAGACTGACGTAAAAGTTTTTTTTTAAAAATTTACACTAATGTTACACCAGATATAAGTGGCAGAAAACAGAGCTATTAATCACAATATATGATGTGGGCCTGACACACAGGCCTGATGGAAAATGAAATTAGATTACACTAGCAAAATGATGTAAAAGTTTTTTTTTTTTTTTTTAATTTACACTAATGTTAACCAGATATCAGTGGTGGCACAGAAGAATTAATCACAGTATATGCTGTGAGCCTCACACACAGGCTGACAGGCAGGCAAATGCAAATAAAATTACAAAAAAAAACACACAAAAAAAAACACTGAAGTTCTAGCCCTAAAAAGGGCTTTTTGGGCTGAAGTTCTAGCCCTAAAAAGGTCTTTTTGGGGTGATGTCCTTACAGCAGAGATTAGATGAGTCCTTCAGGACTGTAGTGGACCCTGAATACACTAGCCTAGCTATCTATTTCCCTATAAAATCACCAGCAGCAGCACTAAACCTCCTCTCACTAAGAATGCAGGATCGTAATGAATCTAAAATGGCTGCTGCCCAGGAGCTGGGAGGGTCTGGGAGGGAGTGTCTGCTGCTGATTGGCTCAAATGTGTCTGCAGACTGTGAGATACAGGGTCAAAGTTTCCTCAATGATGACGAATAGGGGGCGGATCAAACATCGCATATGTTCGCCCGCTGCGGCGAACGCGAACAAGCTAAGATCGGCGAACAGTTTGCGACATCACTATATATAATGATTCTGGACCAAAGTGTAAAGGCAATACTTGTTTCCTATAGATATAATAAGATGGGTTATGGGTAAAATACCCTCATCAATATCACAATGTGGTTGGTCTAGATATATGACCCACACTCATAAGCACTGAAATCTGTTTACTTGTACTTGGATCTCGTATATCAATAAACGAGGTCACCTGCAGTTATAGGGTGTACATGTACATTATAGAGGTGATCTCTGTCAGGTACTGCCTGTTCAGGTAAATTACAATACACATACGAGCTTCCATATACTCTATGTGCCTCCTTAATAAATCAATATGTATATTTTAATATGTTGTTAACGTGATGTATATGTCATATGCTGTAGACCTCGGATATTACTTAAAAGTCTTCATATAGCTCATTACATTTCAAGATGTTAGCATTAACATGTATAGAGGGTGCCTGTTGGTGCGTGAGGTCTAGACAAGAGTACTTTACAACAATAATAGGAGCATGTTTACATATGATGTAGTATAATGTGTACACTTCAAATGCCAGTTGTCTGCTTAATTCATTAAATGTACACTGGCATATGCCTCCTAAATTGTCAGTTGTACTCCAGATAATGGTGGTGAAAAACTCTCTTGCCCTTATCAAAGATGGCGGACGGAACTTTCAAACATAACCAGGTGACATTGAAAACCACACATGATTTGATGACATCATTTGAAACAACCAATAGGATCATCATTCACCATATATCATCCTTGGGAGAGGAGAAGCACACCATTTATTAACTTGAAAAAGCTGTGCGCTTATGGCGAAATGTACGTCGGTACTTTGGAATCTCTATTGCCACCACTCCTCTAAAACAATTTGGGTACCAGGACAGGTATCGAGGGTTTGACATTTATTGGATTGGGGTTAAGCTTAAAGGACCAGTCAACACAGTAGATTTGCATAATCAACAAATGTAAGATAACAAGACAATGCAATAGCACTTAGTCTGAACTTCAAATGAGTAGTAGATTTTTTTTCTGACAATTTTAAAAGTTATGTCTTTTTCCACTCCCCCTGTACCATGTGACAGCCATCAGCCAATCACAAATGCATACACGTACCATGTGACAGCCATCAGCCATTCACAAATGCATACACACTTATTCTTGCACATGCTCAGTAGGAGCTGGTGACTCAAAATATTTAAATATAAAAAGACTGTGCACATTTAGTTAATGGAAGTAAATTGGAAAGTTTTTTTAAAATGGCATACTCTATCTGAATAATGAAAGTTTCATTTTGATTGAGTGTCCCTTTAAGCCATTTGGCAGGCTATTTTACCACAAGTCCATTACAAATTTGTTATACCGCTCCCACTAATAACAGAAAGTGGAACAGATACCCAAGTAACTATTAATGTGAGAGTATTATGTGTGGCTTTTTAACATTTTATATGTATTTTAATAAAATTATATTTTACTGAAGCAGCGGTCTGCGTTTGGAGTTATACTGGAAGCCTGGCAATATATAACCGGGTGTGCGTCTGAACCCAGAGCCTGGTTGGCTCTTCTAAGTGTGAGTAGCCCCCTGGAGGGACCACTGGTGTGAATAATATCTTTGTTTAAATAAAAAGAGAGAAGCGCTCAACCTGGAAACGAACAATAGCATAATAGCTTGTTCTATGGCTAGTTACCACCCAAGAAGCAGCCTCTTTTTGCTCAACATGTGCCTTTCACAGAGAAAAACTTTCCTGAAGCATATCAGTCTGATCCTGACTTCACAGTACAGTCCAGCCCCGAAATACCAGGCAATCCTTCTCTGAACGAGAGAAACAGCAAAACCCCAGGCGTACGTTTCGGCCTATTGTGGGCCTCGTCAGTGAGGTGCAGCCATATCCCTCTAGGCACACTGAGCAACGGGTCCACGTCTGGATTCCCGCATCACACTTAGGGAGACTTCCCAAAATGTCATAATTTGCATAAATAAAATGAGAGAAGCGCTCAACCTGGAAACGAACAATAGCATAATAGCTTGTTCTATGGCTAGTTACCACCCAAGAAGCAGCCTCTTTTTGCTCAACATGTGCCTTTCACAGAGAAAAACTTTCCTGAAGCATATCAGTCTGATCCTGACTTCACAGTACAGTCCAGCCCCGAAATACCAGGCAATCCTTCTCTGAACGAGAGAAACAGCAAAACCCCAGATGTACGTTTCGGCCTATTGTGGGCCTCGTCAGTGAGGTGCAGCCATATCCCTCTAGGCACACTGAGCAACGGGTCCACGTCTGGATTCCCGCATCACACTTAGGGAGACTTCCCAAAATGTCATAATTTGCATAAATAAAAAGAGAGAAGCGCTCAACCTGGAAACGAACAATAGCATAATAGCTTGTTCTATGGCTAGTTACCACCCAAGAAGCAGCCTCTTTTTGCTCAACATGTGCCTTTCACAGAGAAAAACTTTCCTGAAGCATATCAGTCTGATCCTGACTTCACAGTACAGTCCAGCCCCGAAATACCAGGCAATCCTTCTCTGAACGAGAGAAACAGCAAAACCCCAGACGTATGTTTCGGCCTATTGTGGGCCTCGTCAGTGAGGTGCAGCCATATCCCTCTAGGCACACTGAGCCTTCCCGCATCACACTTAGGGAGACTTCCCAAAATGTCATAATTTGCATAAATAAAAAGAGAGAAGCGCTCAACCTGGAAACGAACAATAGCATAATAGCTTGTTCTATGGCTAGTTACCACCCAAGAAGCAGCCTCTTTTTGCTCAACATGTGCCTTTCACAGAGAAAAACTTTCCTGAAGCATATCAGTCTGATCCTGACTTCACAGTACAGTCCAGCCCCGAAATACCAGGCAATCCTTCTCTGAACGAGAGAAACAGCAAAACCCCAGACGTATGTTTCGGCCTATTGTGGGCCTCGTCAGTGAGGTGCAGCCATATCCCTCTAGGCACACTGAGCAACGGGTCCACATCTGGATTCCCGCATCACACTTAGGGAGACTTCCCAAAATGTCATAATTTGCATAAATAAAAAGAGAGAAGCGCTCAATCTTTGTTATCAAACATATTGCACTATATTGTTTCTATTTTTATTTTGGAGGTTTGAAGGAAATCCTAATTTACCAAGAGGAAGGGGAAACCACACTGATCACACATATCCTTAAATTGGAATATATATTTTCCTTTAATATTTTGTAATTTAAATCAATCACTTTTTATTTTTAGTCCATTTACTTGACTTTGTATTATACTAAAAAATCAATAAAAACCTTATATTACAAGATTTAGAACTATGTATGCTCTATAACAGAGATATGGTAAGCCAATAGGTGAACAGAATTTGTGGAGTTAGTTAATGCTGCTTTCAGAGGTGTGAAGGGTATAGTTTGGTACCTACTTCATTTAGGCCTTGATGTTGAAAGCGTTGTGGCAATGAAGATATTTTAAAATGTACGTTTGAGACTGTGGGTGAAATGTTACAAAAGTACTGAAGTCAGTGTTTGAAGTCAGTCTCGCAAAGAGGCATTTTACTATACATCTCGAGACGCTTTTCTGATACTGGCAACATTTTATAAGCCGCATTGCCACCTAGATTGAAGGTGTAATGTAAACAATCTCTTTATACAGCATTGATTGAATGACAATACAATGTACATGTGTCAGCAGAATCTCAGCAATACAATAGTGAAACTAGTACATCAATAGTAGGGAGGGGCGAATGTTTCGCAACATTCAAAAAATGAAACAAATTTCAATACATTCATTAGTTTGTTTCAAATTTTGAATGTTTGTTCAACATTCTAACATTCGTTTAATGTAATAGTATTTCTAATGCTTGCTTTAAATGTAATATTCTATTCAAATTTTTCTAATAATTCGATTTTGAATTATGCAATATTCTAATTTCGAAAAATTAGAATTGATATATTTGTAATAGTATTTCTAATGCTTTCCTTAAATGTAATATTTGAATAATGCAATATTGGAAATATAAACATTTGAATTGATATATTTGTATCTATTATGTATCAATTTAATAAATTCTCTACCACATGAACTATTGAAGTTCTGAATAGTATTTGTTAAATTGAATGTTGCATTCAAAAATTTGAATGTGGACATTCAATCTAATTATGACATCCGAAAACTGTAAATAGCATTCGATTACAGAAATTATAAGAATATTCATTCTTAACATTTGATTATGTAAATCGAATTTCTACAAAAACATTTGTTTTAACATTTGAATTTGAATATAAACACATTTGCCCATCCCTAATCAATAGTATACCTATAGGAGTTGGAGGATCGTGAGTATATTATTCATGTATTTACAATGTTTTATTTTTATGTATTTTATATTGTATAATGCTATAATATGTATTTTTTAAAGGGACAGTCTACACCAAAATTGTTTTTGTTTAAAAAGATAGATAACGCCTTTACTACCCATTCCTCAGCTCTGCACAACCAACATTGTTATAGTAATATACTTTATAGCATTTAAACTCTACATTTCTGCCTGTTTCTAAGCCACTACAGACAGCCTCTTATCACATGATTTTTATTTGCTTTTCACAACAGGAGACTGCTAGTTCATGTAATCACAATATTATCTATATGTCTTACATAAACTAGCACTCCCCTGTTGCGAAAAGCAAATAAAAATCATGTGATAAGAGGCCATCTTTAATGGCTTAGAAACAGGCAGACATTTAGAGGTTTCAATGTTATAAAGTATATTAATATAAAAATGATGGTTGTGGGTAGTAAAGGCATTATCTATATTTTTATACTATAACAATTTTAGTGTTGACTGCCCCTTTAAGTCTTATTGTAATAAGTTTTTTGCTTTTGACATGTTTTTTTTATTTTTTTCAGGAAGATTTTGTGATATTAATATTTCATAGAAGATTGCAGCCGAGACTTTCTAGTTTTACAAAAGTGCATTTTTGGAATTGATATTTTTTTTTATTTGCTACTGCAAAGTTAAAAAAACACAATTTTGTAAAAATAGAAAGCAGCGGCTACTGTCTTTTATAAAGTGTTGAAATTGCAAATGTAAAATATTATTTCAAAAAAAAAATAAACAGCATAAAATCAGTATTTAGATGCTAAATACTAATATTATGTAACCAAGTTAAATTTGAATTATGGTGTCCTTTAATTAAAGGGATATTAGACAGTTACTAAAGCCTACACATATTGATGAATTTAAAACAAACATTAGCCGATAGAATTTGTTTTTGTTTTGTTTTTAACTATGGGCACATTACAAGTGGCGCACTATTTGGTGATTTTGTTTGAGCGTAAACTTTGCTAGAAGTAAGCTTTTAGCGTGTCGGGTAGCGCACATATTACAAGTTGAAAGTAAATAAAGTTTTTGCGCAAAACCTGACATGCGCTAACCAAATATCGTAACCACGTTATTGTATTCTCCCCATAAAAGTCAATGGAGAGAGCAGGAGTTATGAATAGTTCACATTTACATGCATATTTATGATTGTGCGAGCGGACATGATCCAATCTAGCAGATCATGTCCACTGCACATTGATAAATGCCGACAGCATACACTCTCTGCATTTATCATTGCACCAGCAGTTCTTGTGAACTGCTGGTGCAATGCCGCCCCCTGCAGATTCGCGGACAATCGGCCGCTAGCAGGGGATGTCAATCAACCCGATCGGTTAGTTTCTGTCCGCCGCCTCAGAGTAGGTGGACAGGTTATGGAGCAACGGTCTTTAGAAACACGGGGCATCAAGCTCTGTACTGCCCCACAGGGTAATGTCATTTTTTGTAAATTTCTATTTCTATTTTCTATGTGAAGAACATAGGAATGTAAAATATGCAAAACATGCATCAGGGTTTGCTATTTAGGTCTAAAGAATAGTCGGTTACCGCACATGAAGAATGCTAACTTCAATGTGCATTATTGAATGCTGGACAGGCAATGGGCCTCTCTTACCTCCAAGGCAGAAAGCAGAGGAGGCTACAGAGTGACCTGTGTGCACAGCACATCTGCTACAGGCCACGTTAAGGGGATGGGGGGAAGGATAGGAGTCAGGGAAAGGGGGAAGGTTAGGAGTCAGGGAAGGAGGGAAAGGGGGAGGGTTATGGGGGTAAGGGGGGAAGGTTAGGAGCCTGGGAAGGGGGACTAGAGCAAAAATTCCTGGGTGGCCTACAAAAAATTTTATTCTGTCCCTGTCATAAATCAATATTTTTGTAAAATTGTAAATTGTGAAGTGTTGTTCTCTGCACTTTATAACTCTGTGTATACAATTTTTTTTCAGCAGCGATCTACATTTAACTGTATACTGAATTGTGCTTATATACTCTGTGACAATCTTTTTCAGCTTGGAGAAGCACAATACTCCCTATAGATGGACACAGGCATGAGCATTTGTACCATTGAAACTAATGGTGAGTGATTCATAAAATGAACATATTTGTGGAAACTTAAAAGAGAGAAATGTGTGAAGGTTATTTATATGTTCTGCTTTTCAAAGGAATGAATATATTTGATACATACAAGCTATGCCAATAAAAACATAGGATAAATAAAGAAATCTATGGAGCAAGCAGGTAGGCTCTTCATATGTTCCAGCAATACCTCATAGCCCTTTTGCCTCTGTGAAAAAGATAACTAGGTGGTTAACCCCTTAACAACACAGACACTTAAGTTAAAATTAGACTTTTGTGATTCAGGTAGAGCACACAATTTTAAACAACTTTCCAGTTCACTTCCATTATCTTAATGTGCACAATCTTTTAATATGCACACTTTCTGAGGCACCAGCTCCTACTGAGAATGTGCAAGATTCACTGGATATATGTATATGCATTTTGTGATTGGCCGATGGCTGTCACATGATGCAGTGGGAGAGACCATAAAACTAACTATGAAATTTGTCAGAAAGAAATCTACAAACATCATGATATTGTCTTTTTATTATGTGTTCACTGATGATGCTATTCTGCTGTGTTAAGTGGTCCTAATAGTGGTCTGGAATCAAAGCAAACCAGAGCTACAAACTGTAAACATAATACAGACAATGAATTTGTAAATTTGTGTTGGATTATACCATCCAGGAATGTCATTAATACATTGCAAATGATCAGGCCCTCCTATTCACTGGCCGATTGCGTCTTATGGGTCCTGCTTTTTAAATAATAAATAGACCTTCTGGGAGCACCTTGTTCTAACTTTAGTTAGGGTCAACACTGAAGTTTTACACTATGGGCTCAATTTATCAAACGACAACGGCGTACATATGCGCCCCTGTCCGCCGCAGCTCGCCTCTGGCAGGCAGATTTCTGTTAGCAGAATTCAGCATTGCACAGGAGCGCTATTTTGCGCTAATGGGACACACCGCCCCCCCTGCTCGCGCAAGCCAATCACGTGCGGGCAGGAGCTGTCAATTTCCCCAGTCCGACGAGACCGGGGAGATTGAAATTCTCCACCTAAGAGATGGAGAAGAGGATAGGAAGCAGCTGCTTGATAAATACTGACTGCAGGTTCTCGTGTGTCTGATGACCGCTGCTTGATAAATACTGACTTCAGGTTCTCTTGTGTCTGATGACCGCTGCTTGATAAATACTGACTGCAGGTTCTCTTGTGTCTGATGACCGCTGCTTGATAAATACTGACTGCAAGTTCTCGTGTGTCTGATGACCGCTGCTTGATAAATACTGACTGCAGGTTCTCTTGTGTCTGATGACCGCTGCTTGATAAATACTGACTGCAGGTTCTCTTGTGTCTGATGACCGCTGCTTGATAAATACTGACTGCAGGTTCTCTTGTGTCTGATGACCGCTGCTTGATAAATACTGACTGCAGGTTCTCTTGTGTCTGATGACTGCTGCTTGATAAATACTGACTGCAGGTTCTCTTGTGTCTGATGACTGCTGCTTGATAAATACTGACTGCAGGTTCTCTTGTGTCTGATGACCTCTCCCTGATAAATACTGACTGCAGGTTCTCTTGTGTCTGATGACCGCTGCCTGATAAATACTGACTGCAGGTTCTCTTGTGTCTGATGACCGCTGCCTGATAAATACTGACTGCAGGTTCTCTTGTTTCTGATGACCGCTGCTTGATAAATACTGACTGCAGGTTCTGTTGTGTCTGATGACCGCTGTTTGATAAATACTGACTGCAGGTTCTCTTGTGTCCGATGACAGTTGCTTGATAAATACTGACTGCAGGTTCTCTTGTGTCTGATGATAGCTGTTTGATAAATACTGACTGCAGGTTCTGTTGTGTCTGATGACCGCTGCTTGATAAATACTGACTGCAGGTTCTCTTGTGTCTGATGACCGCTGCTTGATAAATACTGACTGCAGGTTCTCTTGTGTCTGATGACCGCTGCTTGATAAATACTGACTGCAGGTTCTCTTGTGTCTGATGACCGCTGTTTGATAAATACTGACTGCAGGTTCTCTTGTTTCTGATGACCGTTGCTTAATAAATACTGACTGTAGGTTCTCTTGTGTCTGATGACCTCTGCTTGATAAATACTGACTGCAAGTTCTCGTGTGTCTGATGACCGCTACTTGATAAATACTGACTGCAGGTTCTCTTGTGTCTGATGACCGCTGCTTGATAAATACTGACTGCAGGTTCTCTTGTGTCTGATGACCGCTGTTTGATAAATACTGACTGCAGGTTCTCTTGTTTCTGATGACCGTTGCTTAATAAATACTGACTGTAGGTTCTCTTGTGTCTGATGACCTCTGCTTGATAAATACTGACTGCAGGTTCTCTTGTGTCCGATGACAGTTGCTTGATAAATACTGACTGCAGGTTCTCTTGTGTCTGATGATAGCTGTTTGATAAATACTGACTGCAGGTTCTCTTGTGTCCGATGACAGTTGCTTGATAAATACTGACTGCAGGTTCTCTTGTGTCTGATGATAGCTGTTTGATAAATACTGACTGCAGGTTCTGTTGTGTCTGATGACCGCTGCTTGATAAATACTGACTGCAGGTTCTCTTGTGTCTGATGACCGCTGCTTGATAAATACTGACTGCAGGTTCTCTTGTGTCTGATGACCGCTGTTTGATAAATACTGACTGCAGGTTCTCTTGTTTCTGATGACCGTTGCTTAATAAATACTGACTGCAGGTTCTCTTGTGCCTGATGACCGCTGCTTGATAAATACTGACTGCAGGTTCTCTTGTGTCTGGTGACCGCTGCTTGATAAATACTGACTGCAGGTTCTCTTGTGTCTGATAACTGCTGTTTGATAAATACTGACTGCAGGTTCTGTTGTGTCTGATGACCGCTGCTTGATAAATACTGACTGCAGGTTCTCTTGTGTCTGATGACCGCTGCTTGATAAATACTGACTGCAGGTTCTCTTGTGTCTGATGAACGCTGCTTGATAAATACTGACTGCAGGTTCTCTTGTGTCTGATGACCGCTGCTTGATAAATACTGACTGCAGGTTCTCTTGTGTCTGATGAACGCTGCTTGATAAATACTGACTGCAGGTTCTCTTGTGTCTGATGACCGCTGCTTGATAAATACTGACTGCATGTTCTCTTGTGTCTGATGACTGCTGCTTGATAAATACTGACTGCAGGTTCTCTTGTGTCTGATGACCGCTGCTTGATAAATACTGACTGCATGTTCTCTTGTGTCTGATGACCGCTGCTTGATAAATACTGACTGCAGGTTCTCTTGTGTCTGATGACCGCTGCTTGATAAATACTGACTGCATGTTCTCTTGTGTCTGATGACTGCTGCTTGATAAATACTGACTGCATGTTCTCTTGTGTCTGATGACCGCTGCTTGATAAATACTGACTGCAGGTTCTCTTGTGTCTGATGACCGCTGCTTGATAAATACTGACTGCAGGTTCTCTTGTGTCTGATGACCGCTGCTTGATAAATACTGACTGCAGGTTCTCTTGTGTCTGATGACCGCTGCTTGATAAATACTGACTGCAGGTTCTGTTGTGTCTGATGACCACTGCTTGATAAATAATGACTGCAGGTTCTCTTATGTCTGATGACCACTGCTTGATAAATACTGACTGCAGGTTCTCTTGTGTCTGATGACGACTGCTTGATAAATACTGACTGCAGGTTCTCTTGTGTCTGATGACTGCTGCTTAATAAATACTGACTGCAGGTTCTCTTGTGTCTGATGACCGCTACTTGATAAATACTGACTGCAGGTTCTCTTGTGTCTGATGACTGCTGCTTAATAAATACTGACTGCAGGTTTTCTTGTGTCTGATGACCGCTGCTTGATAAATACTGACTGCAGGTTCTCTTGTGTCTGATGACTGCTGCTTAATAAATACTGACTGCAGGTTCTCTTGTGTCTGATGACCGCTGCTTGATAAATACTGACTGCAGGTTCTCGTGTCTGATAAGCGCTGCTTGATAAATACAGACTGCAGGTTCTCTTGTGTCTGATGACCGCTGCTTGATAAACACTGACTGCAGGATCTCTTGTGTCTGATGACCGCTGCTTGATAAATACTAACTGCAGGTTCTCTAGTGTCTGATGACCACTGCTTGATAAATACTGACTGCAGGTTCTCTTGTGTCTGATGACTGCTGCTTGTTAAATACTGACTGCAGGTTCTCTTGTGTCTGATGACTGCTGCTTGATAAATACTGACTGTAGGTTCTCTTGTGTCTGATGACCACTGCTTGATAAATACTGACTGCAGGTTCTCTTGTGTCTGATGACCGCTGCTTGATAAATACAGACTGCAGGTTCTCTTGTGTCTGATGACCGCTGCTTGATAAATACAGACTGCAGGTTCTCTTGTGTCTGATGACCGCTGCTTGATAAATACTGACTGCAGGTTCTCTTGTTTCTGATGACTGTTGCTTGATAAATACTGACTGTAGGTTCTCTTGTTTCTGATGACCTCTGCTTGATAAATACTGACTGCAGGTTCTCTTGTGTCTGATGACCGCTGCTTGATAAATACTGACTGCAGGTTCTCTTGTGTCTGATGACCACTGCTTGATAAATACTGACTGCAGGTTCTCTTGTGTCTGATGACCGCTGCTTGATAAATACTGACTGCAGGTTCTCTTGTGTCTGATGACCGCTGCTTGATAAATACTTACTGCAGGTTCTCTTGTGTCTAATGACCTCTCCCTGATAAATACTGACTGCAGGTTCTCTTGTGTCTGATGACGCTGCTTGATAAATACTGACTGCAGGTTCTCTTGTGTCTGACGACCGCTGCTTGATAAATACTGACTGCAGGTTCTCTTGTGTCTGACCATTGCTTGATAAATACTGTCTGATAATACTGACTGCAGGTTCTCTTGTGTCTGATGACCGCTGCTTGATAAATACTGACTGCCGGTTCTCTTGTGTCTGATGACCAGTGCTTTATAAATACTGACTGCAGGTTCTCTTGTGTCTGATGACCACTGCTTGATAAATACTGACTGCAGGTTCTCTTGTGTCTGATGGCCGCTGTTTGATAAATACTGACTGCAGGTTCTCTTGTGTCTGATGACCTCTGCTTGATAAATACTGACTGCAGGTTCTCTTGTGTCTGATGACCGCTGCTTGATAAATACTGACTATAGGTTCTCCCTTGTCTGATGACAGCTGCTTGATAAATACTGATTGCAGGTTCTCTTGTGTCTGATGATAGCTGCTTGATAAATACTGACTGCAGGTTCTCTTGTGTCTGATGACAGCTGCTTGATAAATACTGACTGCAGGTTCTCTTGTGTCTGATGACCGCTGCTTGATAAATACTGACTGCAGGTTCTCTTGTGTCTGATGACCGCTGCTTGATAAATACTGACTGCAGATTCTCTTGTGTCTGATGACAGCTGCTTGATAAATACTGATTGCAGGTTCTCTTGTGTCTGATGACCGCTGCTTGATAAATTCTGACTGAAGGTTCTCTTGTGTCTGATGACCGCTGCTTGATAAATACTGACTGCAGGTCCTCTTGTGTCTGATGACCACTGCTTGATAAATACTGACTGCAGGTTCTCTTGTGTCTGATGACCGCTGCTTGATAAATACTGACTGCAGGTTCTCTTGTGTCTGATGACCTCTCCCTTATAAATACTGACTGCAGGCTCACTTGTGTCTGATGACCGCTGCTTGATAAATACTGACTGCAGGTTTTCTTGTGTCTGATGACCACTGCTTGATAAATACTGACTGCAGGTTCTCTTGTGTCTGATGACCGCTGCTTGATTAATACTGACTGTAGGTTCTCTTGTGTCTGATGACCACTGCTTGATAAATACTGACTGCAGGTTCTCTTGTGTCTGATGACCGCTGCTTGATAAATACTGACTGCAGGTTCTCTTATGTCTGATGACCGCTGCTTGATAAATACTGCCTGCAGGTTCTCTTGTGTCTGATGACCGCTGCTTAATAAATACTGACTGCAGGTTCTCTTGTTTCTGATGACCACTGCTTGATAAATACTGACTGCAGGTTTTCTTGTGTCTGATGACCGCTGCTTGATAAATACTGACTGCAGGTTCTCTTGTGTCTGATGACCGCTGCTTGATAAATACTGACTGAAGGTTTTCTTGTGTCTGATGACCGCTGCTTGATAAATACTGACTGCAGGTTTTCTTGTGTCTGATGACCGCTGCTTGATAAATACTGACTGCAGGTTCTCCTGTGTCTGATGACCTCTCCCTGATAAATACTGACTGCAGGTTCTCTTGTGTCTGATGACCGCTGCTTGTTAAATACTGACTGCAGGATCTCTTGTGTCTGATGACCGCTGCTTAAAAAATAGTGACTGCAGGTTCTCTTGTGAGAACCTCCAGTCGTAATTCGGCGAACGGCTTAATAAATTGAGCCCTATATATTCAATAGAACCAATGTTTATTTAAACACTGTAGCTACTCATGTACTACTGAAAGTTATGCAACTTCACAACTTTATTAGATAAAAGAACACTTACTTTTCATGCATTTAATTAAACAAAAACCTATTTCTTATATGTAATTGGCAACAGTCCATGAGCTAGTGACGTATGGGATATACAATCCTACCAGGAGGGGAAAAGTTTCCCAAACCTCAAAATGCCTATAAATACACCCCCTCACCACACCCACAATTCAGTTTTACAAACTTTGCCTCCTATGGAGGGTGTGAAGTAAGTTTGTGCTAAGATTTTTTACGTTGATATGCGCTTCTCAGCATTGTTGAAGCCTGATTCCTCTCAGAGTACAGCGAATGTCAGAGGGACGTGAAGGGAGTATCACTTATTGAATACGATGATTTCCCTAACGGGGGTCTATTTCATAGGTTCTCTGTTATTGGTCGTAGAGATTCATCTCCTACCTCCCTTTTCAGATAGACGATATACTCTCAATTTACCATTACCTCTACTGATAACTGTTTCAGTACTGGTTTGGCTATCTGCTATATGTGGATGGGTGTCTTTGGGTAAGTATGTTTTTATTACTTAAGACACTCTCAGCTATGGTTTGGCACTTTATGCATTTATATAAAGTTCTAAATATATGTATTGTACTTATATTTGCCATGAGTCAGGTTCATGTATTTCCTTCTGCAGACTGTCAGTTTCATATTTGGGAAATATAAACATATTTTTAAAGAAAATTTTTTCTTACCTGGGGTTTAGTCTTTTTTCAATTGACTACTTCTTGCAAATTGTGGGCGGCATTAGGCCCGCGGGTGTGTCAAATGCTAAACTTTATTGCATCATTCTTGGCACGAAAATATTTTTGGCGTGGAAAAATACGTCTATGACGCAACTTCATCATTTCTGGCGTCCTACTTGACGCCGAGACCTTTAACACGGTTGCGTCATTAGTGACGTGAGTGTGTAATTTCCGGTTATTTTTGGCGCCAAAAAAGTTTACGTTACGTTTGTGCGTCATACTTGGCGCCAAACTTTTTCATTATTTCAATACCCCATTGATGTTTGCCTCTTGCTTTTTTCTCTATCAGAGGGCTATGCTATTTGCATTTTTTCCCATTCCTGAAACTGTCATATAAGGAAATAGATCATTTTGCTTTATATGTTGTTTTTTCTCTTACATTGTGCAATATGTCCCAATCTGATCCTGCCTCAGAAGTTTCTGCTGGAACATTGCTGCCTGACATCGGTTCTACCAAAGCTAAGTGCATTTGTTGTAAAATTGTTGAAATTATTTCGCCGAATGTCATTTGTAATAGTTGTCATGATAAACTTTTACATGCAGATTGTGTATCCATCAGTAATAGTACATTGCCAGTTGCAGTTCCTTCAACTTCTAATGTGCATGATATACCTGTAAATTTTAAAGAATTTGTTTCTGATTCAATCTTGAAGGCTTTGTCTGCATTTCCACCTTCTAATACACGTAAAAGGTCTTTTAAAACTTCTCATTTAGTTGATGAAATTTCAAATAACCAACAACATAATAATTTATCCTCTTCTGATGAGGATCTATCTGATACAGAAGATCCTTCCTCAGACATTGACACTGACAAATCTACTTATTTATTTAAAATAGAGTATATGCGTTCTTTATTAAAAGAAGTGTTAATTACTTTGGATATTGAGGTAACCAGTCCTCTTGACGTTCAGTCTAATAAACGTTTAAATGCTGTTTTTAAACCTCCTGTGGTTTCTGCAGGGGTTTTTCCTATTCCTAAAGGCTATTTCTGATATGATTTCTAAGGAATGGAATAAGCCAGGTACTTCTTTTATTCCTTCTTCAAGGTTTAAAAAATTGTATCATTTACCAGCAAAATCAATAGAGTTTTGGGAAAAAATCCCCAAAGTTGATGGGGCTATTTCTACTCTTGCTAAACGTACCACTATTCCTATAGAAGATAGTACTTCCTTTAAGGATCCTTTAGATAGGAAGCTTGAATCTTATCTAAGAAAGGCCTATTTATATTCATGTCATCTTCTTAGACCTGCAAATTATTTGGCTGATGTTGCAGCTGCATCAAATTTCTGGTTGGAGAATTTAGCGCAACAGGAATTGGATTCTGACTTATCTAGCATCATTCGCTCACTGCAATATGCTAATCATTTTATTTGTGATGCCATTTTTGATATTATAAAAATTGATGTTAGATCCATGTCTTTAGCTATTTTAGCTAGAAGAGCCTTGTGGCTTAAATCTTGGAATGCTGATATGTCATCTAAGTCTATATTACTATCTCTTTCTTTCCAAGGTAATAATTTATTTGGTTCTCAGTTGGATTCTATTATTTCAACTATCACTTGGGGAAAGGGAGTTTTTCTGCCTCAGGATAAAAAAACCTAAGGGTAAATCTAAGGCTTCTAACCGTTTTCGTTCTTTTTGTCAGAATAAGGAACAAAAACTCAATCCTCCCCCCAAGGAATCTGCTTCCAATTGGAATCCTTCCTCAAATTGGAATAAATCCAAGTCATTTAGGAAACCAAAGTCAGCCCCTAAATCCGCATGAAGGTGCGGCCCTCATTCCAGCTCAGCTGGTAGGGGGCAGATTAAGGTTTTTCAAGGATATTTGGATAAAATCTGTCCAAAATCAATGGATTCAGAGCATTGTCTCTCAAGGTTATTGAATAGGATTCAGAGTAAGACCTCCTGTGAGAAGATTTTTTCTCTCACGTATCCCAGCAAATCCAGTAAAAGCCCAGGCTTTCCTGAAGTGTATTTCAGACCTGGAGTCTTCAGGGGTAATCATGCCAGTTCCTCTTCAGGAACAAGGTTTGGGGTTTTATTCAAATCTATTCATTGTCCCAAAAAAGGAAAATTTATTCAGACAAGTTCTGGATCTGAAAATTTTGAATCGTTATGTAAGAGTACCAACTTTCAAGATGGTGACTATAAGGACTATTCTGCCTTTTGTTCAGCAAGGACATTATATGTCCACAATAGACTTGCAGGATGCATACCTTCATATTCCGATTCATCCAAAACATTATCAGTTTCTGAGATTCTCTTTTCTAAACAAGCATTACCAATTTGTTGCTCTTCCATTTGGCCTAGCAACAGCTCCAAGAATGTTCTCAAAGGTTCTGGGTGCCCTACTCTCTGTAATCAGAGAACAGGGTATTGTGGTGTTTCCTTATTTGGACGATATCTTGGTACTAGCTCAGTCTTTACGTACTGCAGAATCTCACACAAATCAACTAGTGTTGTTTCTTCTGAAACATGGTTGGAGGATCAATTTACCAAAAAGTTTCTTGATTCCTCAGACAACGGTCACCTTTTAAGGCTTCCAGATAGATTCAGTGTTCATGACTCTGTCTCTAACAGACAAGAGACATTTAAAATTGGTTGCAGCCTGCCGGCACCTTCAGTCTCAGTCATTCCCTTCAGTGGCTATGTGCATGGAAGTTGTAGGTCTCATGACTGCAGCATCAGACGTGATCCCCTTTGCTCGTTTTCACGAGACCTCTACAGCTTTGTATGCTGAACTAATGGTGCAGGGATTATACAAAGATATCACAATTAATATCCTTAAATCCCAATGTACGACACTCTCTGACATGGTGGATAGATCACCATCGTTTAGTTCAAGGGGCTTCTTTTGTTCGGCCAACCTGGACTGTGATCACAACAGATGCGAGTCTTTCAGGTTGGGGAGCTGTTTGGGGATCTCTGACAGCACAAGGGGTTTGGAAATCTCAAGAGGCGAGATTACCAATAAATATTTTAGAACTCCATGCAATTCTCAGATCTCTTCAGTTTTGGCCTCTGTTAAAGAGAGAACCGTTCATTTGTTTTCAGACAGACAATATCACAACAGTGGCATATGTCAATCATCAGGGTGGGACTCAC
This sequence comes from Bombina bombina, assembly GCF_027579735.1. Taxonomy (NCBI): domain Eukaryota; kingdom Metazoa; phylum Chordata; class Amphibia; order Anura; family Bombinatoridae; genus Bombina; species Bombina bombina. The sequence continues at coordinate 327,918,140 of NC_069506.1, read as the reverse complement.
AGTCCCCAAGCTATGAAAGAAGTATCTCGGATACTTGCTTGGGCAGAATCCAGCTCCTGTCTAATCTCTGCGGTACATATCCCAGGTGTAGACAATTGGGAGGCGGATTATCTCAGCCGCCAGACTTTACATCCAGGGGAGTGGTCTCTCCATCCAGATGTATTTTCTCAGATTGTTCAGATGTGGGGTCTCCCAGAGATAGATGTCATGGCCTCTCATCTAAACAAGAAACTTCCCAGATACCTGTCCAGGTCCAGGGATGTACAGGCGGAAGCAGTGGATGCGCTGACACTTCCTTGGTGTTATCATCCTGCTTACATTTTCCCGCCTCTAGTTCTTCCAAGATTGATCTCCAAAATCATCATGGAACAATCATATGTGCTACTGGTGGCTCCAGCATGGTCACACAGGTTTTGGTATGCGGATCGGATTTGGATGTCCAGTTACCCGCCTTGGCCACTTCCGTTACGGCCAGACCTACTATCTCAAGGTCCGTTTTTTCATCAGGATCTCAAATCATTAAATTTGAAGGTATGGAAATTGAACGCTTAGTGCTAAGTCATAGAGGTTTCTCTGACTCAGTGATTAATACTATGTTACAAGCTCGTAAATCTGTCTCTAGAAAGATTTATTATAGAGTTTGGAAGACTTATATTTCATGGTGTTCTTCTCATAAATTCTCCTGGCATTCTTTTAGAATTCCTAGAATTTTACAGTTTCTTCAGGATGGTTTGGATAAGGGTTTGTCTGCAAGTTCCTTGAAAGGACAAATCTCCGCTCTTTCTGTTTTATTTCACAGAGAGATTGCTATACTTCCTGATATACACTGTTTTGTACAGGCTTTAGTTCATATTAAGCCTGTTATTAAATCAATTTCTCCTCCTTGGAGTCTTAATTTGGTTCTGAAAGCTTTACAGGCTTCTCCATTTGAACCTATGCATTCTTTGGACATTAAACTACTTTCTTGGAAAGTGTTGTTCCTTTTGGCCATCTCTTCTGCTAGAAGAGTTTCTGAGCTATCTGCTCTTTCTTGTGAGTCTCCTTTTCTGATTTTTCATCAGGATAAGGCAGTTTTGCGGACTTCTTTTCCATTTTTAGCTAAGGTTGTGAATTCTAACAACATTAGTAGAGAAATTGTTGTCCCTTCCTTGTGTCCTAATCCTAAGAATTCTTTGGAAAGATCCTTACATTCTTTGGATGTGGTAAGAGCTTTGAAATATTATGTGGAAGCTACTAAAGATTTCAGGAAGACTTCCAGTCTTTTTGTTTTATTTTCTGGTCCTAGGAAAGGTCAGAAGGCTTCTGCTATTTCCTTGGCTTCTTGGTTGAAACTTTTGATTCATCAGGCTTATTTGGAATCAGGTCAGGCCCCGCCTCAGAGAATTACAGCTCATTCTACTAGATCAGTCTCCACTTTGTGGGCTTTTAAGAATGAAGCTTCAGCTGATCAGATTTGCAAAGCGGCAACTTGGTCCTCTTTCTTTGCATACATTTACTAAATTCTACCATTTTGATGAAAAAGTTTTTTTCTTTCAATTATGAAAATAAACTTATTTTTTGGGTTGTGGATTAATTTTTTCAGCGGAAAATGGCTGTTTTTATTTTATTCCGTCCCTCTCTAGTAACTCTTGAGTGGAGATCCACATCTTGGGTATTGCTATCCCATACGTCACTAGCTCATGGACTCTTGCCAATTACATGAAAGAAAACATAATTTATGTAAGAACTTACCTGATAAATTAATTTCTTTCATATTGGCAAGAGTCCATGAGGCCCACCCTTTTTATGGTGGTTATGATTTTTTGTATAAAGCACAATTATTTGCAAATTTCCTTTGTTGATGCTTTCTACTCCTTTCTTTATCACCCCACTGCTTGGCTATTCATTAAACTGAATTGTGGGTGTGGTGAGGGATGTATTTATAGGCATTTTGAGGTTTGGGAAACTTTGCCCCTCCTGGTAGGATTGTATATCCCATACGTCACTAGCTCATGGACTCTTGCCAATATGAAAGAAGTTAATTTATCAGGTAAGTTCTTACATAAATTATGTTTTTTACATGCAAAACATAGTTCAGTCTCCTAAATTTCTAGTTCTGCAATTTTTGTCCTTTGAGCCTTGTTACAGTCTGTTTTGAATTAGTAACTAAAATGTTTGATTCCAGAAAGTTTTATCTGGTTTTTATTTACTTTGATTGCAATGTTGTGAAGAAGTTACACCCTTAGGTGCCACATATGTCTAAAAACAGACCACAAACATGCTATTAAGTAGTCACTTCAAACACACACCATTACTAGCTTTGTAAAATTATTGCAGAGCTCCCCTGTAGTAGAGTGGGATGCATATGTGAGAATTTTTATTTTTTTTTGCCACCCAGAATTAAAAAAACAAAAAAAACAAAAAAAAAAAACATTCTCTTTTATTAATATAAAAAACATGCTAGTGCAGCTTCTCTTTTACATAGATATGCTCAATGTCTGCTGGGCTATAAATAAAAAAACGTATTACAGTTCTAGGGGGTACACCCTTTCATTACTGCAGAAAGCCCCAAGGATGCTGGCTGCCATTCATTTGAAAAGAAGTCTTAGGGGCGATTTATGAAAGTGCGAACGGACATGATCTGCTGCTCTGGCTCTCCATGTTTTTAATGGACATTTCTAATGTGATTTTTTGATCCTTTTGTACAGGCAATAAACTTTAAGTTTTATACTCTTAGCCTGTTGCCCCGACTCGCATTTTTTTTTTTTCTTGGATTTGGATACTCTTGACAGACCCACGGAATATCTATAAGCGGTTTGCGGGGCAACGCTAATAGCAGCTGCTGATTACAGAGAGAGGCGTTGCTGTTTTCACTTACGAGTGATGACGTTGAACTAGGGGAAGCCCAAAGCTGAATGATTCATTTCGAGACCGCGGGTGAATGCCTAAAGTAATGCGGGACAGTAACATCTGGAGTACAAGGTACTGTTTTAGCCTAACAGTTGCCACATACAGTCTATGTTATTGTATGTAAATAAATTGATGGCTCCTGGACTCCCTGTTTTAATGACTACTTGAGCGCTGTATAGGGGATGTTTGGAGGTGTGGAACTTTTAATATTTATATCCTATGTATGTTCTTTAAAACTGATATTTTAGTTATTAACCCCTTCATGACAGAACAAAATGATAAGCTCCGTGTTGACATTAACTGTGTGTTAAAGTGATTGTAGGATTTACCATCACTAAAAATAAAGGCCACGTTCATTCATCAGTTTAAAAAAAAAAAAAACTGATGCAAAGGTGTCATTATTTCTCCTACATTGGTGTGTCCGGTCCACGGCTTCATCCTTACTTGTGGGATATTCTCTTCCCCTACAGGAAATGGCAAAGAGAGCACACAGCAAAAGCTGTCCATATAGCCCCCCCTCTGGCTCCGCCCCCCAGTCATTCTCTTTGCCGCTCTGAACAAGTAGCATCTCTACGGGGATGGTAAAGAGTTTGTGATGTAAATTTCAGAAAAATCGGATTTTTCTTTGATAGTTTTTTGACATCATCCGATTGGCTTATGAGACTGCCGGACGGCAGCCTCCTGAACGAATTACAGCTCACTCTACTAGAGCTGTGGCTTCCACATGGGCCTTCAAGAACGAGGCTTCTGTTGATCAGATCTGTAAGGCAGCGACTTGGTCTTCTCTGCATACATTTGCCAAATTTTACAAATTCGATACTTATGCTTCTTGGGGGCTGTTTTTGGGAGAAAGGTTTTGCAAGCTGTGGTGCCTTCCGTTTAGGTTACCTGACTTGTTCCCTCCCTTCATCCGTGTCCTAAAGTTTTGGTATTGGTTCCCACAAGTAAGGATGAAGCCGTGGACTGGACACACCAATGTAGGAGAAAACAGAATTTATGTTTACCTGATAAATTTCTTTCTCCTACGGTGTGTCCGGTCCACGGCCCGCCCTGGCTTTTAGTCAGGTTTAAAAAAAATTATTTCTGTACACTACAGTCACCACGGCACCCTATAGTTTCTCCTTTTTCTCCTAACCGTCGGTCAAATGACTGGGGGGCGGAGCCAGAGGGGGGGCTATATGGACAGCTTTTGCTGTGTGCTCTCTTTGCCATTTCCTGTAGGGGAAGAGAATATCCCACAAGTAAGGATGAAGCCGTGGACCGGACACACCGTAGGAGAAAGAAATTTATCAGGTAAACATAAATTCTGTTTTTACTGCGGCTAAGCAGTTCCAACGGCCCATGGCACTGCAAATTTTTTCAATAAGGTGGCTTTCCCACCTCTTAGCCAATAGCGGTGCGTGCCGATTAGCATTCTGCTGTAGGCACGCACAGCTGTTGGCTAAAAGGTGGAAACGTTACCTCTTTGAGAAAATAAGCAGTACAATGGGACGCCAGAGCTAGGCTTAGCAGTGAAGCTGCGGCAAAATAAAGGCACCTTTTTTTATACTTTTGTTTTAAATAGATAAACGTTTTTTTTAATGCTAGGATTTACTTTCACTTTAATATTTCAGAGGGACTCACAGTAAAATACAGTTAGTCCTCATATAAACACCATGGGTACAAATTATCATTGTCTGGCGGACATGATACACAGTAGTGTATTATGTCCGCCAGACATCGCTGAATGCTGACAGCATACGCTTGTGCTTGTGCAATGCCGCCCCCTGCAGATTCACGGCCAATCGGCCGCTAGCAGGGGTGTCAATCAGCCCGATCGTATAGGATCAGGCGGATTGATGTCCGCAGCCTCAGGGGCAGCGGACCACTTAAGTAACAGCGGTCTTAAAGGGACACTGAACCCAATTTTTTTCTTTCGTGATTCAGATAGAGCGTGCAATTTTAAGCAACTTTCTATTTTACTCCTATTATCAAATTGTCTTCATTCTCTTGGTATGTTTATTTGAAAAGCAAGAATGTAAGTTTAGATGCCGGCCCATTTTTGGTGAACAACCTGGGTTGTCCTTGCTGATTGGAGAGCACCAATAAACAAGTGCTGTCCGTGGTACAGAACCAAAACATTTCTGGCACCTTAGCTTAGATGCCTTCTTTTTTAAATAAAGATAGCAAGAGAACAAAGAAAAAATTATAATAGAAGTAAATTAGAAAGTTGCTTAAAATTGCATGCTCTATTTGAATCATGAAAGAAAAAATTTGGGTTCAGTATCCCTTTAAGACCGCTGCTTCATAACTGCTGTTTCCGGCAAGCCTGAAGGCCAGCGGCTGTTCGGCCCTTGATAAATCGGCCCCAAAGGGTCATGATTATAGCACCATGTAAGAAGTAGGCTCTTGGTAAAGATATTTTCCAGTTGCTTATTTATAAGTCAAAATAATATTTTTGTATTCATCAGACATTCATTTTCCCTTCTCTTACCATGGCCTAGACTCAATAAAATCTGTTTGAGAAACAAACATCTTACAAAAAAAAATGCTTTAATATTGTAACTGTAAAAATGTCATAATTCAAGATTTGTACCGTCCTGCATCACATTCACGAGTTGTGTGTGACTTTCCATTGTAATGGATGACTGGGCACCGTTAGCCGTGTGGCGCATAGAAAGAGCGTAGAATGAGCTCTACTGTGAAGCATACCAGCATCACAAAACTTCACAATTTAAAACATAAATTAAAGTGAAGGTAAACTTTGATGAATCAGTGCCATGTTTTTAAAAATACTATTAAAAACAGGAGCACTGCAGATGAGAACTAGCTGGGGTATTAAGCATGTTAGAGATCTATATACGCCTTGGGGCCTGGCGATCCAAGCTACAGATCTCTCGGATAAAGATATTCCTAAAAAGTTCCATTTTGAATACTTCAGGCTCATGTCTCTGATGGGATCCTGGAAGTTCCAGAAGGGCAAGCCTAGAGAATTGACTCAATGGGAAAAAAGGTGGCTCATGGGCAAAACCCTTAGAAAGGCCTTGACAATACACTACCAACTTCTCTTAGATTCAGAAGGATTTGCAAAAACTTTCCGCATTGCGGAATGGGAGAGAGATATGAGGAGGGAGCGCACAGAGTTGGAGTGGCAACAGGCAGTTCAGCACACTAGAGCAGCAATTCATTGTGTCACATTATATGAGCTTTATATAAAATTGGTCCTGCGCTGGCACAGGGTGTCAGTCAGTTTGAAAAAGATCTTCCCACAGGCCTCAGACAGATGTTGGAGGGGGTGTGGCCAAAGAGGTTCACATTTCCACACCTGGTGGAGCTGTACAAGAGTTCAGAAAATTTGGGAACAAGTGGCGACAGTGTTAGATCGCCTGGGCTTAATACGCAGACTGACGCCTGATACGGCCCTTTTTCACTTGGGGTTAGGGAAGCTGGCCCAGCCTGAGAGGGTGCTATGTATCGTCATCCTTTTAGCTACAAAATTAGCAAATTGCTAGATGCTGGTTGGGAAAATCACAGGTCTCATTCACCATGATACACGATATCATTAAATACATTCGCTCTATGGAAGAATTTTCACTAAGATCTGTGGGTAAGATAGGTTTACACGGACAAGTCTGGGCACTATGGGAGGCTGGGGGGAATTAAAAGATTTAAAAGGATAACCGGGAGATTGCAACCCTTAGCATGGAGGGGCCAGAGGCAATACAGAGGGGATTAGCTGCACATGTAGTACAATCCAGGTCCCTAGACCCTCCCCCCCCCCTTTTTTTTTTTTTCTCTCTCTTCTTTCCCTCCATCCCTCTAATTCTCTTCTCTATATTAATATCCCCCTTCCGGTCCTCGGAGGCCCTGTCGCCCTGTTGAGCTTCCTCTATTTAATTTTTAAACAAGGTTTAACTTGCCTGGATGTAACTATCCCATAACCCTACACCATTACACCTCATATCTGCCAAAGCTTGAGGAGGTGACTCATCCCAGGCAGGATACAAGATGATTCCTAGTTAATTTCTATTGGTTTATGTCATTTTACTTAAAGATTAGGATTTGGACATGATCATTGATGGGGATAAGCCCGAAGGTAATAACCACTACTGTTAGAGTATAGGCTTACAGTAGACAGTTCTGATGTAATCTCTGTCCCTGTCTGTTGAAAATGATATTATACAAAAAAGAGGTACCTTTCATGGCTTTGTAAATATCCTCCATGGAGGAACATCAAAAAGATCTCACAATTCTAAGGACATGTCTGTTATACTGGTTCTCAATTTAGATGTGATGTATGTCATACGGGCATGTTGCCATGATATTCTTATGAAAATGTACTTTCTTGTATGTTATTGTACCTCAATAAAAAATATTCTTTAAAAAAAAAAAAACAAGGGCGCTATCATTCATCTAAGTTTACATTTCACCGTTTTTTTAAAAATATTTACCTTTTTTCTGGAAGCCGCTCCAGTGCTTCCCCCGCCCGACGCAAGTCTCTTCATACGTCACCAATGACGAATCCAGCTTCCTCCAATCACGGTTTCTCCCCCAGAGCAAACATTGCCTGAGGCCATGTAAACTTTGATGAATGAAGGTGCCCCTGTTTTTAATAATATTTTTTAAAACCGGTTACTGATTCATCAAAGTTTACCTTCAATTTAATTAAAATAAAAAAGTACAGCAGTTCACTCTAACAGATGAACAAACTAAACTTGAACAAAGTAAATTAGAAAATAAGGGGGGGAAAATGGAGACCACTTTGAAATAGTGAGACATGACCACATGGCAAAATCATTCACAGGGGCCAAAGGTCTTTATGAATTAAACTTTCTTGAACTTGGTGATACTGTGGGTTAAACGGACAGTAACCACCTTGTAATTAAACAACATTGCTGTTGTGTTGCTATAATGTGACATGGCAGCAAAGTAGCAACGTTTTTAAAGCAAATTAACATATTTTAAAGAGACACCAAAGTCAAAATTAAACTTTCATGAATCAGACACAAGCAATTTTAAACAACTTTACAGTTTATTTCTATTATCAAAATGTGCACAATCTTTTTATATTTATACTTTCTGAGGCACCAGTATATACATATATGCATTTTGTGATTGGCTGATGACTGTCACAAGGGGGGGAAGGAAAACTGAAATAAATTTGAAATTTCTCAGAAAAAAACTACTACTCATTTGACTTTCAGATTGTCTATTTTATTACTCAATTGCTCCGTATGTGAATATACTTTATTGAATAGTCCTTTAAAGGGATATGAAACCCAAAATGTTTCTTTCATGATTCAGATAGTGCATACAATTTTTAACAACTTTATAATGTACTTCTATTATCAATTTGTCTTAGTTATCTTGGTATCTTTTGTTGAAAAGGAGGGACACATGCTTAGGAGCCACCCATTTCTGAAGCACTATATGGCAGCAGTTTTGTAAGAATGTTATCAATTAGTAAGAGCACTAGATGGCAGCAGTTTTGTAAGAATGTTATCCATTAGCAAGAGCACTAGATGGCAGCAGTTTTGTAAGAATGTTATCCATTAGCAAGAGCACTAGATGGCAGCAGTTTTGTAAGAATGTTATACATTAGCTAGAGCACTAGATGACAGCAGTTTTGTAAGAATGTTATCCATTAGCAAGAGCACTAGATGGCAGCAGTTTTGTAAGAATGTTATCAATTAGCAAGAGCACTAGATGGCAGCAGTTTTATAACAATGTTATACATTAGCAGGAGCACTAGATGGCAGCAGTTTTATAACAATGTTATACATTAGCAAGAGCACTAGATGGCAGCAGTTTTGTAAGAATGTTATCAATTAGCAAGAGCACTAGATGGCAGCAGTTTTATAACAATGTTATACATTAGCAAGAGCACTAGATGGCAGCAGTTTTGTAAGAATGTTATACATTAGCAAGAGAACTAGATGGCAGCAGTTTTGTAAGAATGTTATCGATTAGCAAGAGCACTAGATGGCAGCAGTTTTATAACAATGTTATACATTAGCAAGAGCACTAGATGGCAGCAGTTTTATAACAATGTTATACATTTGCAAGAGCACTAGATGGCAGCAGTTTTATAATAATGTTATACATTTGCAAGAGCACTAGATGGCAGCACTATTTCCTGCCGTGTAGTGCTTCAGATGCTACCTATGTATTTCTTCAAAAAATAATATCATGGGAACAAAAAAAATTAATAATAAAGTAAATTGGAAATAAATGGTCTGCTCTGTCTGAATCACAAAAGAAAATGTTTGGGTTTCATATCCCTTGAACCACATATGAACGCCCTCTACCATACTGTAAAAAGTATAGATGAAGCAATGCTCAGTTCATTTTGAACGTAATGTCGTCTCACAATATGGCACATTGGCAACCTAATGGGTTTCTGTGATTCTAGCCCATTGTCTATAGGTGTGTGGAACTCTTTCCTGCAACTTAAAAGAAACATTGTATTAAATCCCTATCTATAATACAGTGATCAGGGGAAGCAATAACAGCTTCTGTCTGTTATGTAATATTAATATGGGACATGGCCAATGTCAGCTGTCCTCTAACCCCCTTGCTGGCAGCTAAGGACCCCCCAAACAGCAGAGATGGCTGAAGTAGAATTTCTTCATTTATTTATTTTTTTGAACAAATAAACGTCAGCATTTTTCTAACAAAGCAAAAATAAATAAATAAGCAAAATCTCTGCAGTTATAAGAACAGTAAAACTATCTGTGTTGTTTGTAGAGAGCACAGGGCAGGAATAGAGCCGTTGTTCTGAGGCAATGAAATGCTCGCACGTAGGGAAAGTTGTTGGCAATAGAATAATTAGAGGGTTTGGCAGAACTGTGTGTTGGTGAGTGCAGGGTAATTAGCAATGCAGCTGGCCTCACAGTATAAAGTCAGCATATTACTGGTGAAGGGAAGCTATGAATGGTCACACACGGTCTTTGTATTGATAGGGACATTAAAGGGACATAAAACCTAAAAAATGTATTTCATGATTCAAATAGAACATGCAATTTTAAAACAACGTTCTAATTGACTTGTATTATTCTGGAGAATTATATGGCAGCTAGGATGTTATCCATTTGCAAGAGCACTAGATGGCAGCATTATGGTGCTCCAGACACCTACCTAGGTACTATTATTATTATTATCGGTTATTTGTAGAGTGCCAACAGATTCTGCAGCGCTAGCCTCTTAATCACATGCTTTTTTTATTTGCTTTTCACAAGCAGGGAGTGTTAGTTCATGTCCAAATCCATAAATTTCAATTGATTGGCCTGATGGCCCTTCTTCAAGAAATGGAGACGGGTCATCAGGCCAATCAATTAAAAATTATGGTGATTGGCCATGCCAAGAAAAAGCCAAGAGGGAGAGACGGGTTTAAGTTCCTGTTATATAAAGAAGCCAAATGGATTTGGACATTAGACACTAAGTCCTCTAGGGGACTCAATAAGGAGTTCAATCTAATGCCCCTTATATGAAGGTTGCTCTTAGCTTATTTTAGGGTTCTTTAGAGACAAATATAATAAGGCCCCTATAGCTGTAAACTCCTTTCCTCTGTATCTTGTATTTAACTAGACATGTGCATTTCGTTTCGTTCCGAATTTAAATTCGGACGAATTTATCAAATTCGGAGATTCGGATCGATTTGAATTTCCGAAATACCGTAGCACCGAATCTAACAAATAAATCCGAATTAGTTTAGATTTATTCGTAACATTCGGTATGCCATGGACTAATCACAATTACACTAGTATCGTACTGTATATTAGGTTATATCACTCTGCTATGGGTTACACCTAATATTACAGTACATAATACTAGTCTAATACACAGCACATCCCACCTAACACCTACCGAACTTCCGAATTTACGAATCAAATCCGAACCGAATAAATCCGAATACATCCAAATTTATTAGAATCTGAATGAATCCGAACGAATCCGAAACGAATGCATTTGAATGTATCCGAATTCGAATCGATCCAAAAACGAAATTAGAAAACATCCGAATCGATCCGAAATGAACCGAAACAATTTTTTTCGCCGCACACAAGTCTAACTTTAACCTTTTTTTCTTTGAGTGTCAATTCTCACCAAGGCCAGTCAGGGTTAGAATAAGTAGGCCTGTGTTATTAAAGTAATGTAATTATGATGTCAGTATGATGTAATATTAGTACACGCCCCCCTTGAGGCCTGTGGATTGGTCACTCATTGATTGCTTTGCACATAAATTGTTTTATTATATCATTGTATATTAGCTTGAGAAAGGGGCAGGAACCCCTATAACGTTGCTCCAATAAAGGTTTTTTCCTTTCCCTGAGAGTGCTTACTTCTTTCGTCTCTACACACTACCTATCTAGATATCTCTTCAACAGACAATAACAAGAGAGTAAAACAAATCTGATAATAAAAGTAAATTGGAAACTTTTTAAAATTGTATTCTTTATCTGAATAATGAAAGAAAAATGTTGTGTTTCATGTCCCTTTAAAGTCTGATAATCGAAAGCTGTCTCCTGTGTGTCCCAATGTTAAAAGCATTGTGATAATAGTGATTTTTTTAAAAGGGATCAGTCTTGCGATCAAGATTGCCGGTGACATTTTATTTTGATTGCAAGACTGGCAAGACATAAAAGGACATTTCTTGTGAGTCTGAGTATCCTTTTATCATTGGGACCTCAGGAAATTATTTAAAGGGACAGTCTAGTCAAAATTAAACTTTCTTGATTCAGATAGGGCATGTCATTTTAAACAACTTTCCAATTTACTTTTATCATTAAATTTGTTTTGCTGTCTTGGTATTCTTTGAGGAAAGCTAAACCTAAGTAGGCTCATATATTAATTTCTAGGCCATTGAACTGCCTCTTATCTCAGTGCATTTTGACAGTTTTTGACAGTTAGGGAGCACTAGTTCATGTGTGTCATATTAGATAATATTGTGCTCACTGCCATGGAGTTATTTAAGAGTCAGCACAGATCGACTAAAATGCATGTCAAAAGAACTGAAATAAGGGGGCAGTCTGCAGAGGCTTTGATACAAGGTAATCACAGAGGTAAAAAGTATATTAATATAACAGTGTTGGTTATGCAGAACTGAGGAATGGGTAATAAAGGGATTATCTATCTTTTTAAACAATACACATTCTGGAGTAGACTGTCCCTTTAAGAAGTGATGATGAGTTTTTGATCATTGCGCCCTTAGTCCCTGTATAATGTGAGTGAAAACCTTGTAGTACAACTCTATGTTCAAATTTTCTTTTTTTGTTTCTGTTGAGGCGCAAAAACAGTAGAAATTGTGCAGCACTTTAATACCAAATTCCCCACACGCCTCCGATTGGCTGGGACTCACTGGATCCTTGATTCAATAAACAACTGAAAGTGAGGCTCTGCTGTGTGCATTTTCTTCTCACTGGCGAACACCACAGAGTCTTTTTAAAGGGAACTTCACAGGTCTGTAGCAATTTATACGCAGCCAAAGTGAAGGCAAACCTAGGCAGCTAGTTAGCCCCCAATATACGCAGCCAAAGTGAAGGCAAACCTAGGCAGCTAGTTAGCCCCCAATATATATGTTTGCAGGCATTAGATTTCACTCAAACATTAATATCAGTTAATGAATTTATGCAAATTATAATTGTATAATAGTTTTCTTTTTTTCATAATTAAAGGGATATGAAACTCAACAATTTTCTTTTGGGCTTCAGACAGAGCGTAGCATTGTAAAAAAGTTTCTAATTTATTTCTGTTATAAAATTTGCTTTGTTCCCATGGTATTCTCTGTTGAAGAGATACCTAGGTAGGTGTCTGTCCCACTGCATGGCCGGAATAGGGGTTAATTCAAAACATCTGTAATGTAAAATAATGTAAAAGGAACTAAGATGGCCGCATGAGCAGGGAGCTCCGTGTACACAGACTCCAAGATAGCCCTAATAACGATAGAAACCCTAAAAATAACATTGTGCCTAAATGAGAAGAACACAGGGAGAAGCTTAGGTCAGACTGATCAACATTTGGTGACAGTGTGTACAATATTGAGCTGACTAGCTGCCTCGGAGCTATCCGCCATACACTGGAGCGCCATTTTGATGGATTGGGCCGTCTAGAAGGGATAGCTACTCTAGCTCCTAAAAGCGATTGATAAGCATCTAAACCGCTGCTGCAATATAATACTTAATGATTGGTACAGTGATCGGTTGCCCGAAATGGAGACCCAGACACTCTACACTGGCCTAATAGAGTTGATAGAGGATTATGGGCAGAAGTTGTGCGAGAGGCTTGATGCTCTCATTGAAACAGTCCAAGAAGCGCGAACACGTCACAACAACACTGCAGAGGAGTGCAGAGTAGTACAGAAGCCGCAGAGCAACATAGCGCCTACAGCTCCCCAGGCGTGCTTCTCGCCATTGGTATCAGAAGGTACAAGTCTCTTGGTGGAGCTCCCCTCTGCCGCTATAAGCGGCTCACACACATGGAGGAAATTATCTTATGGCCCCTCGCTTATGGATGCAGACGCCACAGAGCATCGCAGAGCTCGCGTATCGCTGGACACACTCCCTTCTGTTGCTGAATGGGCTTCCTTCTGTCATTGCCTAGATTGGCAGCACAGTCACTCAGTTGCACCTCAAAAACGTTCCGGCATTGGTTGATGAACACAGCTCGTGTGCGCAACTGAGATGTGGTGGCCCATAAAAGAGTAGTGTCTTACTACATCTGGTGTTGCTTACAGATGAACGCTGGAAATGCTCCTGTTTATTCACTTCAAACTTCTTACCCCATAGTTGGTCCAAACTACACACGCAAGAACTCTAATGGCGGCTCCTAAGCCGGAGTATCGAGGGATTGTAATGGTTTAGACACTGCAATGAATATATGACTTTAGGTTTGATCAGTTTTATAACGAGGGCTATTTTGGTATTTATACATTCCCCCCCCCCACCCCCACCCCCCTCTGCATTTATTAGCGGTGTATTTGGTTTCCTACCTTGCTTGTTCAAAATGTTTATGCACCGTGTTTGATAATCTTCATGTTATTTGAAAAGCTAAATATTATTCTAGGTTGGGTTGGTGTCTGTGAATTAGTTTTTCTTTGTACCTATACGTGTCTCCCCCCTCTGTACATAATAATAGTTTATTTTATCTACTGTCCTGCATGTTCGTGATGTCTGTGCAGCCTGTATGCTAATTTTACTTGTTTTCTTTAAGGCTAGGTATTGTTCTATACACATAAATCACAGGGAACAGCTATTTAATATTGCTTAGATGTGTGAATGGGGAACGATGTACTGTGCAGGGCTATACATACATGTTCTGGCCATCTATTTGCCATGGTGTGTAGGGTTTATATTTAATTGCAATGCTGGAGACCAGGGTAAATGTTTTGCTAGGTAGGCTAAGGGTCTGTATATCCACTTTTCGATACTACTATAGAGATGAGATATGAGGAAGACAATACCTCTATATTTATGCCCTTTCTGTGACACCAGAGGCTTATCAAAATAATCTTTTTTTGTATATACATATTGATGGACCTCTTATTGTGGAGGTAGCTCTCCTAGCTCTGCGGCCATTTTTGGTCTGTCATTTTTTTTTCGCATGACTAATTTCCCCTACGCCGAACTGTCAGTGGCCGGGACAGTAAGGCATACACATTATTCTACTGCATAGATCATAGGGGATCAACATGACTCCTTTAGATAACTGACATCGTGTTCCAATAGATCTATGGCCGCAGAGTTGAATTGAACTTTATAGGATCCTGCAGTGCAGCGTATAGACGCTATAGAAAAGTTTACTTATGAATGGCCCCCATTTAATAACGCCGCAGCTTGTCTCCCAGAAGACCTAACTTTTGATAGTTTGATAATTATGTCCCTGTGGTTGAAAAATCTTTTTTGAGTTTATTTCCTATTTACGGGCTATACTTTCATTATGATAGTACTCTAGATGACCACTACTTTACTTACGCTCATGAGTGTTCTTCAGAGACCCTTGGTATTATTATAGCTTGGTGCTTATAGTAAGTTACCTGATTGCTTAGCAGTATAAAGTAAAAAATCTGAGGTACTCACAACGGGATCCAAGAGCAGTCCCTTTATTATATTATACCTTCCCCTATTTTCAGGAATGCCTTTCCATGTAAGGTCCATGAGTGGCCTTTTGAGTTTGATAGGGAAGGTTAACTTCTATGTAGGCATTGTATACTACTATGTTATGGAAGGGTATCACATATTGTACTACAATATTCACTGTTTGTTTGTGATGCTTGTTTGCCTATCTTTAGTACCTCAATAAAAACTTCAAAAAAAAAAAAATAATCTAAAAGGGCCATAATAGTAAAAAAACTACCGGTGCTAATTCGTTAAAGCATGTAATTTTCTGAATATTGACTGACCGCTAAAGTGTGTTTAACCCCTGCAAAGGAGTTAAAGACACAGTAGAAGTTCTGTTCAAGACCAGCAAAGCACTGTTGGTCCTGAGTGGAATGTACCACTGATCAAGATGTGCTGATTGGATCAGCAGTGGTTTCCGAGCGCCTCTAATTTGTTAGAGCATCTATTTTTTTTTTACTATTATGTCCCTTAAAGAGATGCATAATGGCCAAAGTCAGTTTTGGTTGAATTCCCAGTTTCAATCCAGATAATAAGTACACAACAAATTAAAACATTTTGGGGTAGTTTTCAAGTGATCTCATTTGCGGCTGACCATCTCCATTTTTGATTGTTGTGATCACTCAATAAACTCTATTGGCTGAAACTGAAATTATATTATCGGGAACAAATATCAAAAAGATTGTGAATGATCCCTTTATTTGTAATGAAAGAATGTCATAGTTAAACTCCTGGAATACCCAATTTCTGCTAAAGATAAAACCAATGACTAAAGTATGTGCATGTATGTCTGCTTCTTATTGGCTAAAATCTCCTCTGAAGTAGCGCTTTAGTACAACTGTGATTATATTTTTATCTCCTTTCAAACAGTTAACCATAGAAAAAGAAAGAAATGTATTTAAAGAATAATATGAACTAATGGAATAGAACTCGGTTGATTCGTTACAGTTGAATGTCCATTCACTACAGGCATTCATTATACACATTTAAGATGTTGTGCAATGTGTTGGGGTTACACACATACATCTGTGGATGCTCTTACATTTTAATATTATTTAAGTATATTAACATGTATTTGTATGTACCATTTAATATTGTAGGTATCTAGTGAGACCATACTTCTCTGTTTCATTCTGTGTAGAGTTTGCCCATGAAAAGTTCAGAGCTGCTAATGTCTTCCAGCCTCTGGTAACGATGCACAGATGTTTACAGATGTCAGTACTGACTATAAGAATGTTGTAAGTATACAAATAGCTTCATATCAAAGGCTGCTGCACAGATACTGGGACCAGGGATGTGTGTGAATATAAAGGTCTACAGCATCCAGACTTGCAGAGCCAGTCAGCAGACTTTAACAATCCAAGTTATCCAAGCAAATGTGACAATATTGTAGTCTATCTGAATAAACTTCAAATCAGAAAAAGAATGTTTGCCCAAATACAATTATCTGGTGATTTGTTTGTGTGATACTAAAGATATTTCCATACATTTGTGGGGTGAATGGAACAAATCTCAGGGGCAGTTATTTTAGTCACCAGAACATATTGTCACCAGGGTACTAATACAAGTTTTAGGGTTGCGGGAAATCATTTGTAGCACAGGGAAGAGGTCTATAATTGTAATGTTGTGTCACAAATTATACAATAAATGATTCCCTGCCCACATATTCTAACTCTTAAAGGGATATGAAACACAAAAAACTTTCTTTAGTGACTTAGACAGAGCAGACAATTTACTTATATTATCACATTGGCTTTGTTCTCATTATATTCTGTGTTGAAGAGATACTTAGGTAGCATCTGGATCACTACATGGCAGGATATAGTGCTGACATCTAGTGCCCTTGCAAATGGAAAGCATTCTTGCAAAACTGCAATATAGTGCTCCTAACACATGCCAGCTCCAGGCTTACGGCCCTGCTTTTCAAAAAATGATACTAAGAAAACAAAGAAAATGTAATAATAAAAGTAAATTAGAAAGTTGTTTAACATTGCTGCTTTATCTGAATCATTAAAGAAAACTGTTGTGGAAATAAAAGATAGCAGTGTATCCGAAGAATGAATCTGGTTCTCACTGTATATGCTGACAGACACACAACAATGATTTGAGTGAATGCCCTGGGGCTGCTTAGGGTATGGGGTTTAAACTTTTTGTGTGGCTGGTGTTATTATTATTATGAGTAAAATAATCACTGCACTCTGACTGACAGAGTTTATCTCTATTTGCCATAACATAGTTAATAGCTTACTGCTGTGTGACTTGCAGAGATGATTTAAAGGGCTAGTGTACCCTAAATTTCTCTCCCTATAATTTGTTCCCAATTATCCATTTTCCTTGCTGGAGTGTATTAATTTTAACAATATCCCCTTTACATTTATATCAGCATTTGAAAAAGCTGATTTTACCTGTGGTGTCCCTACCTATAGTGAAAGTAGGCTAAAGAAAAACAAGCTGTTATGCTATTGTTCGTTCCCAGGTTGAGTGTTTCTCTCTTAATCATAAACAGCAGAAGAAGAAATTATACTCCGCATTGGGGTGGAGAGATAAGTATTAAACTGTTAATTTTCAATTGTTCTCTCTAAGTACTGAACCTTTTTATACAGACACAGAGATAATATAAAGAAGAATGTGAACCGAAAGTGATAAAATAAGGAGATATGATATAATGCTTATTTTTTGTTCAAATTTCAATAAAAAAAAAAATAAGATATTGATTCTGGATTTTAATGAGTTGTGATTTCAAAAAACAAGACAGCTATTTCCTATACAGAAATAAACACAAATTACCAATTCCTCATACATTTTATACTCTACAGCTGGTATAACAAGTCACTGTAAACACATTAAGGAAAAATAACTTTACAGTACACTGTTCCTTTAATCACTGCTCTCTATGGGCCTGACAATCAAAATGGAGGGAAATCACACAAAATATTTGGGCTATTTTTTCAGGCCTCATACTGTAATGTAGGAGTCTCTCCTTCACATAAAGAACACTACATAGCAACATAAACCAGCGCTACTCTACTTGGGCCTCCCCCCAAAAAAACTCCATCGCCTTCAGACGGTACAAAATGCAGCAGCCAGACTACTGACCAATCAAACTCGCTCCTGCCACATAACACCTGTTCTCTACTCCCTGCATTGGCTTCCAATTAAATGGCGAACATATTTTAAAATTGGCCTGCTGACCTTCAAAGCCTTAAACAACCAAGGCCCACAGTACCTGAAAGAGCTCCTGAAACCCTACATCCCATCCCGCTCACTTAGGTCAGCCAACACATCCCTCCTCTCAGTGCCAAGAATAAGGACAAACTCCAGAGCATTCGGCCACGCTGCCCCTACTTTCTGGAACTCTTTACCGTGCGCAATCAGAGAGGCACCGGCCTTACAGATATTTAAAAAAAAAGCTAAAGACCCACCTCTTCCATCAGGCATTCAGTCCGTTTGTCTGACCTTCAGAAACTCCGAACCTTTATGTCTTTATGTTGGTATATTTGTAAAGTGCTTTGAGTCTCAAAGGGAGAAAAGCGCTATATAAATCGCAAATTATTATTTTATTATTATATTAGGGAATTTTGTGGCGCTATACAAATAACTGATAATAATAATAAACGTCTCAAGATAAAACTTATGTTTGTACATATAGGCGGCTGCGTTGTACTAACGAGACTTTAGATCATCTCACCTGACCGGAGAGCTTTAGAGCATAAGGCCCTAGGTGATTTGTCTCCTCATGTCTGGCAGTAAGGGCAGCTATCTCCTATGATATAAAGTGGGACGTGAAGGTATACGCACACTTTTCAGCCTTGGACAGCTTTAAACGTAAATAAGTCACTGCGTTCTGCTATACCAATATTTACTAGAAATACACCAGGGGTTTTCAAACCTGTCCTGGGTCCTCCCTAACAGGCCAGATTTTCAGGATTACCTTGGGTGAGAGCAGGTAAAATAACCGTTTACTAATCAGCTGATTATTTCACCTGTGCTCCAGTTCAGATATCCTGAAAGTCTGGCCTTTTAGGGAGACCTGATGGGAGAGATTTGAAACCCCCTGAATTACACCATTGTTTCTTCAAAAGGAAAACGTTTGTTTTAAGATCAAGTTGAAAATCAGTAAGGAGCAATAAGATAGGCCTAAAAAAATAACTGGCAAAATCAGAGCAAAAGAAAGGGGCTATTGATTGCCCTTGAGCAATGTTAACTCACAATAGCGCTAATTTGTTTCTTTCATGATTCTGACAGAGCATGTGATTAAAAAGAATTTTTTTTTCCCCAATTTATATCTATTATCTAATATACTACATTCTCTTGGTATCCTTAGCTGAAAAACATACCTCGGTAGGCTCAGGAGCAGCAATGGATTACTGGAAGCTAGCTGCTGATTGGTGGCAGCACATAAACTCATCTTGTTATTGATTCACCTGATATGCGCAGCTAGCTCACAGTAGTGCATTGCTGCACCTTCAAGAAAGGATACCATGTCAATGAAGCAAATTTGATCACAGAAGTAAATTGAAAGTTATTTAGAATGACACGCTCTGTCTGGATCATGAAAGATAAAATGCAGATTTCATGTCCCTTTACTAATCACTAATAACACAGAACATGTGTGTAGCATGTTTATTTCTTTTCCTGAATATACTCACTAGGACATCTGTATAATAATCTTTTAGTAATATATACTAATTATTGTAGTTTTATGCTCCTAAAGCTACCTAGGTATCCTCTTCAACAAAGGATGCATTATACAATGATGCTGAGAATGAGGAAAATACATGTGTAGGTTGGTCTTATGTTTGATATATCATATACACTAATATGACTTTATTATTTAGATGTGTATGTTATTGTGAACAGGACAAATAGGTTAACTGAACATATAAGACCCAGTTCCATGATGGTCTTTTTTACCCAGTCTCCTCTCTGCCTTTATGCTTTCAATAGGAGGTATTGCCTATTTATGACACTTACGTTTGTTCCTTTTATTAATTGTGACAAAATTGTATTAGCTAAATTATCAAACGTTCTGTTTCTAAAATGATTATTTACCATATAGACGTGCACACATAGAGATATAAACACACACACATATGTAGGCACATCTATAATTAAATGTATATATGTTCATAATGTGTAAATTATGGTTGCACATCCTTGTTAAGAATTACTTACAGATTATATAGTAAGAAGTCCTTGATCTAATTATCAGCATTAAATAGACATTGTACAGTATTTTATTTCTCTGCTTTAAATTATTCCCAATGGTCTGGAGTGTATCAAATTGTTTATAAATTGTTCCTTTACCTTCATTTTGTCATGTTAAATATCTGCTTTTGACCATTGAAACCAACACCTATACTGAAAATACTTTCGTATGCTGTGTATAAAAGCCATGTAAACAAAAGGCAGCAATTAAGTTCCCAGTGAGAGGTGTAAAAGATAGGAAATAAAATGTTCCTTTTCAGTTGCTCTCTTCAGGTGTTAGCCACTTTGTATACTGAGGGATAAAATGTATGGAGAGATATACAATTAGGAGGCCTGCTATTTCTGCAGGCCCAGACCTTTTATATAGGCATGTTCTTGAGGGCAATTGATTGAGGCTTCAATCAATGAGACTTCTATTTCAAATACAAAAATAAAAATAAGATGTCATTTTAGCTGCAGCTACCGTAACAAGTCATTTGGAACACATTTAAAGGAAAATAATTGTACAGTACAATGTCCCTTTAAGTCAAATTCTACTTGTCAAAAGGCTAACTGTAAGTTGGTATGGCCAATGCACAACACACATCTGTGCAATAGCACAACAACACCACATATTTTTATTGGTATGAGCCATTGCTTTTTTGACGACAAGATGCTGTGTCAGGTTCAGTGGCTGCTGACTCAGGAAGATTTCCTGGTGCCTGTAAAACCATATTCTGGTTTGTTGATGATCTGTAAACCTTGATGATTCATGTACATTGCGTTTCTGAGTGACCAGGGCAGAATAATAAGCACATTCTTAGCTCCCTGAGAGAGATACACAAAGTGGAAAGTGGAGAGGGCTGGAGGGAAAAACATATTGCAAGATGGATAGAGAATGAAATGAAAGAGTATACATAGAGGTTAAGGTTTGAGCCAGCCAATTGAAAACACATGTGGCTTCTTCAAGTGTTTGACTTGAATTTGTGGTGACTTCTTTAGACACCAAATAAGAGCAGGTCACAAGGCAAGAACCCAAAGCTCATCGCTCATGTCTACATCATAGGTTAAAGGTCAACTACCAACAATGTCCCTCCGTCATCTCCTTCACAGAAGATTACAAGATTCCCACAGGATTAATCAAAACAAAAACTTCTGTTTTCAGTTTCAGAATCTTATTCCGTAAGAGTAAATTATATAAATGTTCAGATCATTTGGAGGAGACAATCACATACTAATTTGTGTACTAGATAACAGCAGTATTTGCAAGAATGTATAACAATTTTCAAATATTGTTGTAAACACTGCTATCATATAGTACTCCAGACATGTTTTATGATCCTAAATCTCTTCAGCAAAGGATACCTACAGAACTAGGCACGTTTACTATTATAAGTACTTCAGAAGTGTTTTTAAAAATGGCATATTTATTTCTTTATTTTGTCAGCATTTCCTGTAGTTAGCCTCCTGCAGAAAGATTGAAGTGCATCCGATTGTTTGATCAGTGCAGGTCATTTAATATACATCCTTTATTGGCAACAACAGATTAAATATGATAAATCTATATATAGTGATGTTGTTCAAAGCCCTGAAGAAATTAATATAACTACATGAAATGCGTAGCTACATTTTAACATTTTGGATATTAGTTATTGCTCTTAAAACATTTTGTATTGAAGATAAATGAGTATCTTCAATATTTTTTTTTCTTTAAGTAGTTTTGTCTTTTAAACTTTTTCTTTAGCAATTTTTGTTACATTGGTCATTCATCTGAGAGCCATAGAGATTCTGGGCCAGATTACGAGTGGAGCGCTACAGCTACATGCTAGCAATAAGAGGTATATCACGGGTGTGTGTGTGTACTTCTGTTTTTTTGCTCATATTACAAGTTAAATATAAATGCAATCGCTTGAGTGCAATACAAGTTAACACTCAATTGGTTAGCGCGTCCTCAGAGCTGTGGTTAACTGTTTTGTTAAAACAAAAAAGTGTCACAAAACACCTCAAAAATACATTACAAAGTACAGTTACACTCATAACAACACTATCTGATAAAAATTATTACCAAAAAAATATTGCACAAAAGGTTCAAAGATATGACATCTCAGATATTAGATTAAAAAGGTAGGAAAAGTGCTTTAACATAGACATACATATACATCTCTAAATATATATATATGTATGTGTGTATGTGTGTATATATATATATATATATATATATATATATATATATATATATATATACAGAGAGAAGCGCACTCAGAGGAACAAACAACTGACTCAATAGTGCATTGGAGCCCTTTGCAGTTAAGTAGATGAATGCATGGAAAAAACATATTTATGTTTAATAAAGGTTTTAACTATGTCTTTACTGTAAATATTTCACATTTCAATGTTCTGCACATAGCGGTATATGTTCTATGTATTTTTAAATAGATATTCCTATATATATATATATATATATATATATATATATATATATATATATATATATATATATATATATATATGTACAACACACAGAGAAAACCCAGCACTCACTTACAAGCTCTCAGCTAAGATTTAAAAGCAAAAATGGAAAGGTTAGTCACCGCATCTGGCCAAATGGGACAAGCTCAGGTACCACGTCTCAGGTATTGGAAAGGACCTTGACGTGGTACCTGAGCTTGTCCCATTTGGCCAGATGCGGTGACTAACCTTTCCATTTTTGCTTTTAAATCTTAGCTGAGAGCTTGTAAGTGAGTGCTGGGTTTTCTCTGTGTGTTGTATTAATTTGTTTTGTAATTTTCCCTATGGTTCTTGCACCCAGACCTGTCTGGGGTTAACTGCTTGTGGCTCTGGGGACAGCACAGCTTCCTGTGAGTGCCAGTGGCACCCAGGGCTGAGCATGTTGCAGGGTCATGGGATGTGTACCCGGTCCGGTATGAGAGTGCAGTTCCCTTCCGTGTTTTGTATATATATATGTAGGTATAAATAAATATTCAAAACAAAACAGTATCCATAAACGTCCCAGTGTAGGTAGAAAAAATCAACTTGGTTCCAGTTCCATATATAAAAGGCAAATTTTATTGAAACGATTCAGGATAAAACATGTAGATAACTCTCAGCAAGAGAGACAAGTGGAAAAGTCTGACCGGTTTCGGCCCAGTGTGGCCGTAGTCATAGACAGTGACAGGTATTCAGGGAAAGCACCCTATATACCTGTTAACCACTCCCCAAATGGGAGTGGTAACAATCTAACATGATTTGTTAAAATTAAAAACACCTTGTACCTCATAGCTAGCTGGGATTGGAGTATGTATACAAAGGATACAAAGTATATATATGTTTTTACAAAAGCAATTGAAAACATATATGTATATATGTATACACTATTGGAGAGCTAAGGAAGAGTACATAGATATGTTAACAATAGGCATAAACTTTCCAAGCATTTTTCCTCATCATTTTCTCTATATTTATTCTCACACTATATGTAACTTTTTCGTACCTTCCCTTGTCCAAAATTAAAACCACCCATTAGATTTAATGTTTAATGGATACCAGGAGGAAAATGGCTAGGTGGTAACTAAGGCATATATAATACATGACAAATTGATTGAGTACAAACTCCTGTTCAAAGGTGTTAATGTATACTGCACAAAATACAAAATACACTATTGTTACCAACAGATGAACAGGAACTATAAAATCATAAAATCATAAAGTCAGGTGAACATACAATTATATTACCTTATACTCTAGCTAGGTTATATGTGAAAGAAGGGAAGTTCAAAAGGGAAATCATTAGTTATTAGGAGAATAATTTATTTGGAGTGGTTTTTCTTGGGTAGTTCATAGATATAGCCATAATGATACCACAATGCCAATAGAGTGGTAGATAACAGAGAGCCTATGTTAAAAGGATGTATTCTCAAGTATTTGGTACTAGCCAGATCTATCTGTGCCAATAATTTATAATGTTGAATTCTGAGTTGAAACCCTCAGGTACCAGGCTACCGAGCCTGTGTATCCAGTAAATCTCTTGCCTGGAAAGGATATGTAGTAAATCACCTCCCCTTGGTGGTCTAGATACTGACTCGATAGCCCGCCACCTGAAGGTTCCAACATCCCCCATGTGTACCTCCAAGAAATATTTGGATAGAGCAGAAACAGCCCTTTCCTGGGAGACATAAGAGAGATGCTCCCTGATTCGCTTACCCACAGGCCTGGTGGTTCTGCCTACGTATTGTTTTTTGCACTGGGTGCATTCAATCAAATAAATGACATATCTATTGCCACACTTGATGCAACCCCTAGTGTCAAAAACCTCCAACGTTTTGGTTGAGGAAAAGGTCTTTGAAACAACCATGTGATCACATGATTTGCATGTTTTTTTACCACACTTGTATGTTCCCTTGACCTTTAACCATGAGCTACCACTATCCTGCTGGGGTAACATACTGGGAGACAAAATGTTGCCCAGGGTCATGTTACGTTTATAGATGAAGTTACATCCATCGTCCATAACCTGTCTCAGAACTGTGTCGCCTCGAAGTATTGGCAAGTTTCTTTCAATAACTGAACTTTCTTTTTGAGCAATACGGTTGCTCCTTTTACTTGATAAATAAATATTGTACCAAAAACATCATATTATATACATAGATGTATATATAAATATTTATTTATGAATAGATAGAACATTTTATTCTATGTGAAGAACAATGGAATGTTAAATATTCATATTTTCATGTTGGGTTGGCGCACTTGAGAATATAGGATCGGGTTTGTGCGCAAGTTGGGTTATCACATGCACAATATTGTAAGTTTGTTTTTTTTGCGCTTGTAGGGTTAGCGCGTGAGCGAAAACAGTTTACTTTCAACTGATTATACAAGTGCTACCCAATGCAAAAAGCTTACTTTTAGCGCAGTTAACGCTCGAGTAGAAATATTAAATATTGCTCCACTTGTAATCTGGACCTCTATTTGACAAAATATGTAAATGTATGTACTCTGCACAATTTTTTTTTATCAATTTACACAACCTTCATTTGACGGAATATCATTTGTGCTTTTTCTTTTGTAAATTCTAATTCAGAACAATTATATTGTACTTAGTTCTTTATATTATTATTATCATTATTATTATTTATGTGATTATTATTATTATTATTTTTGTGATGATTATTATTATTATTTATGTGATGATTATTATTATTATTTTTGTGATGATTATTATTATTATTTATGTGATGATGATTATTATTATTATTATTATTATTTTTGTGATGATTATTATTATTATTATTATTATTATTATTTATGTGATGATGATGATTATTATTATTATTTTTGTGATGATTATTATTATTATTTATGTGATGATGATTATTATTATTATTATTTTTGTGATGATTATTATTATTATTTATGTGATTATTATTATTATTATTATTATTATTTATGTGATGATTATTATTATTATGTGATGATGATGATTATTATTATTATTATTATTATTATTATTATTAATAAAAATAATAATTTATCCTTTTGATATGTTTTATACTACTGATTCTGATTTTGATATTTTGCAGATTATTATATTTTTAATGAACTCTATATAATCATTTTGCATTCACCCCCTTTTATTTTGGGTTTCTTTTCCTCGCCACCCTCCAGGAGCATTAACTATTTTGTAGACATTCCATATTATTATTTTTAGCATCTCTCTGAAATCCATTAGACACATCCCACCCAGCCCGGCTTCCTTATCCTTGTCATTGTTCATTGTCTAGCTAGTTCCTTCAGAACTCCCAGAAAAGAGGAGGAATTCATTAGGATTATTTTTTCTTATCTTCATATTGTCATTAAAGCAAATAAAATGTTCATTCCTTCTACTAACCCTCCAGATTTGGAATTCAATGACCTTTCTCCCTCATTGTTTTATACACATGAGTGTAAATCTGTGTTTGAAAGTATGTAGGAGTGGTCTTGGTAAACAAATTCTAGTTTGCATTAAGAAACATAAAAGGGGCGTAGTAATGTGATGATTACAATGCTCAATTATTATTTATTTATTAAACGGACAGTCTACACCAGAATTGTTATTGTTTTAAAAGATAAACAATCCCTTTATTACCCATTCCCCAGTTTTGCATAACCAAGAATGTTATATTAATACACTTTTTACCTCTGTGATTTTCTTGTATCTAAGGCTCTGCAGGCTGCCCCCTTATTTTAGTTCTTTTGACAGACTTGACTTTTAGCCAATCAGTGCTGACTCCTAGGTAACTCCATGGACTTAAGCACAATGTTATCTATATGCACACATGAACTAGCGCCCTCTAGTTGTGAAAACATGTCAAAATGCATTCAGATAAGAGGCAGACTTCAAGGGCTAAGAAATTAGCATATGAACCTCCTAGATGTAGCTTTCAACTAAGAATACCAAGAGAACAAAGCAAAATTGATGATAAAGAAAATTGAAACGTTGTTTAAAATGACATGCTCTATCTGAATCATGAAAGTTAATTTTTGACTATACTGTCCCTTTAATGGATTGATTTCTTGCAGTTTTGTTTGTTTACTCTTGAATATTTGTGATCATTTAAAGGGAAGTCAAAATTAAACTTGTATGACGTGCTAGAGCATGTCATGTCAATGAGTTTCCAATTTTTTTCTATGATCAAATATAATTTGTTCCCTTAGTATCCTTTGCAGGTTTCTTGAGCCCTATGTGGCTGCAAGGTTTGCAAATCCTAAACAGTATAATAAATAAGCAGAAATTTTTTTTCTGATAAATTTGAAATGTATTTAATTTGTCGGAACCCTGTATCACATGACAGCCTTCAGCCAATCACAGACAGGTATACACTACAGTCTTGCACATAAGTAACTTAAAATGTGTGCATTCAAAAACAATGTGTGCAGTTTGATAAAATAAGTGAATTGGAATGTTGATTAAAATTGCATGCTTTATCTGAATTATGAAAGAAAGTATTTTACTTGAGTGTCCTTTAAAAAAATACTAAAATATATTGTGGTTGTCCATGGGCCATTTGCCAGTCATAGGTTGGTCACATATGGTGGAAATAAAGCTACACATCAATGGTGTAGTTAATACAGTTGGGGGACCAGGGGTCAAGCCGAACGGGAACGCATGGAAACAGAGTTCCTGCACTTTTTGTGCTGGAGGAACTAAGTTCTCTCTGGACAGAGAGTAGAAACACTTTAGTAAACACTGCTGCTGCTGGTGGAAGGAGCTGGAGCACAGTCTGGTTAGAGGGATAGTGAGATTCTCTAGTTATGGGCAGTAACACTTCCTACAATACACCAAGTACAAGCCTCTCAGTGGTCCTGCTCTGTGATCACCCGGCACTGTGTGTAACATGGTGCTAACATTTCTGTGTGGCTGTGTGGGGTTATTTAGCTCCCCTCATCAGAAATAGGACTATTGCCCTTTAAGTGGGTGAGACTCTGTGAAAGTCTCAGGCCCAAAGGCAACCATTCAATCCATCATTGGATTTAATTTGCTTTTATTAACCAAAATGTAAAGATTATATACATATAAATACAGTGTGTGTGTGTATATGTGTATATATATACATGTGTATATATATATATATGTGTCTATATATATATATATATATATATATATGTATATATATATGTGTGTGTGTGTATATATGTGTGTGTATATGGGTATATATATATATATATATATATATATATGTGTGTGTGTGTGTATATATATGTGTCTATATATATGTGTGTATATATCTATGTGTGTGTGTGTGTGTATATGTGTGTGTGTACACCTTTTTTTTTGTAAGACTTGACCCCTGTAGGGGACCATATCTCTAACATTATTGTTTTTAAAGAATCAACTCCTTTCTGTTCTTAGAGCACTGGACAATTAAAAAGGTGTTGCCTGGCAAAATATGGTAGCTTGCAAATTTGATGGAAAACTACAGAAATAAATTAGCTGCAAATGTCAGACTACAATTCCTTAGTGTTATATGTCCTGGTATATTTCTATTTGGGTATTTTTATATTGTCACATAATGAAGATATATAGTGGCAAAACTGGTGAGCACTATATTCTCCTAATAAAAATATAGCAAACAATATCAAACTTCACTTTAGAAGAAAAAAAGTTGGTAAAAAAAAGAAATGTAGGTTTAATGCAACAAAGTCATTAAACTGTGTTATAAAAAGAAAATAAAAAAAAAATGTAATTTACAGAAATACAGTGACTGTGAATTGACTTCATTTTGTGGTTACATTGTTTGTAGCTATAGAGACAATAAATAAACAGTGTGAATGGAAACTACAAGACTACTTGACACACATAAGGACATTAAAGAGACAGCTGAAAATAGTTGTATTCAAAGCTGCTACAGGAACACAATTTTGAATGGGCTGGGCTCTCAGACCCACTGCTTTTCAACCTTTTCAAAAGCATACCTAGGTAAGTTTAGGAGCAGCAATGCACTATTGGAAGTTAGCTAGTGATTAGAGCCTGCACATTCATGCCTCTTGTAATTGGCTCACTAGCTGTGTTCAGCTAGCTCCCACTAGTGCATTGCTGCTCCTTCAACAAAGGTTACCAAGAGATTGAAGCAAATATGATAATAGAAGTAAAATGGAAAGTTGTTTAAAATTGTATTCTCTGTCAGACTCATGAAAGAATAAAATTGTCCATTTAACCCCTTCAGTGCCAATATGTTTGCAATTAATTTGTACACAAAGGACCAGAGTTTTTTTTTATATTTTTGAAATGTTTATATTCAACCATGATTCTCTGCTTTTATATTTAGTGCACCCATAATGTATTTTATATTTAGTGTACCCATATGTATTTTATATTTAGTGCACCCATATGCATTTTATATTTAGTGCACCCATATGTACTTTATATTTAGTGCACCCATATGTATTTTATATTTATTGCAACCATATGTATTTTATATTTAGTGCACCCATATAGATTTTATATTTAGTGCACCCATATGTACTTTATATTTAGTGCACCCATATGTATTTTATATTTATTGCAACCATATGTATTTTATATTTAGTGCACCCATATACATTTTATATTTAGTGCACCCATATGTACTTTATATTTAGTGCACCCATATGTATTTTATATTTAGTGCACCCATGTGTATTTTATATTTAGTGCACCCATGTGTATTTTATATTTAGTTCACCCATGTGTATTTTATATTTAGTGTACCCATATGTATTTTATATTTAGTGCACCCATATGTATTTTATATTTAGTGCACCCATGTGTATTTTATATTTAGTGCACCCATGTGTATTTTATATTTAGTGTACCCATATGTATTTTATATTTAGTGCACCCATATGTATTTTATATTTAGTGTACCTATGTTTATTTTATATTTAGTGCACCCATATGTATTTTATATTTAGTGCACCCATATGTATTTTATATTTAGTGCACCCATATGTATTTTATATTTATTGCACCCATATGTATTTTATATTTAGTGCACCCATATACATTTTATATTTAGTGCACCCATATGTATTTTATATTTAGTGCACCCATGTGTATTTTATATTTAGTGCACCCATATACATTTTATAATTAGTGCACCCATCTGTATTTTATATTTAGTGCACCCATGTGTATTTTATATTTAGTGCACCCATATACATTATATATTTAGTGCACCCATATGTATTTTATATTTAGTGCACCCATGTGTATTTTATATTTAGTGCACCCATATGCATTTTATATTTAGTGCACCCATGTGTATTTTAAATTTCATGCACCCATGTGTATTTTATATTTAGTGCACCCATGTGTATTTTATATTTAGTGCACCCATGTGTATTTTATATTTAGTGCACCCATATGTATTTTATATTTAGTGCACCCATGTGTATTTTATATTTAGTGCACCCATATGTATTTTATATTTAGTGCACCCATGTGTATTTTATATTTAGTGTACCCATATGTATTTTATATTTAGTGCACCCATATACATTTTATATGTAATGCACCCATATGTATTTTATATTTAGTGCACCCATATGTATTTTATATTTAGTGCACCCATATGTATTTTAGATTTAGTGCACCCATATACATTTTATATTTAGTGCACCCATGTGTATTTTATATTTAGTGCACCCATCTGTATTTTATATTTAGTGCACCCATATGTATTTTATATTTAGTGCACCCATATGTATTTTATATTTAATGCACCCATATACATTTTATATTTAGTGCACCCATATGTATTTTATATTTAGTGCACCCATGTGTATTTTATATTTAGTGCACCCATGTGTATTTTATATTTAGTGCACCCATATGTATTTTATATTTAGTGCACCCATGTGTATTTTATATTTAGTGCACCCATGTGTATTTTATATTTAGTGTACCCATATGTATTTTATATTTAGTGCACCCATGTGTATTTTATATTTAGTGCACCCATATACATTATATATTTAGTGCACCTATATGTATTTTATATTTAGTGCACCCATGTGTATTTTATATTTAGTGCACCCATGTGTATTTTATATTTAGTGCACCCATGTGTATTTTATATTTAGTGCACCCATATGTATTTTATATTTAGTGCACCCATGTGTATTTTATATTTAGTGTACCCATATGTATTTTATATTTAGTGCACCCATATACATTTTATATGTAATGCACCCATATGTATTTTATATTTAGTGCACCCATATGTATTTTATATTTAGTGCACCCATATGTATTTTAGATTTAGTGCACCCATATACATTTTATATTTAGTGCACCCATGTGTATTTTATATTTAGTGCACCCATCTGTATTTTATATTTAGTGCACCCATATGTATTTTATATTTAGTGCACCCATATACTTTTTATATTTAGTGCACCCATATGTATTTTATATTTAGTGCACCCATGTGTATTTTATATTTAGTGCACCCATATACATTTTATATTTAGTGCACCCATATGTATTTTATATTTAGTGCACCCATGTGTATTTTATATTTAGTGCACCCATATGTATTTTATATTTAGTGCACCCATATGTATTTTATATTTAGTGCACCCATGTTTATTTTATATTTAGTGCACCCATATGTATTTTATATTTATTGCACCCATATGTATTTTATATATAGTGCACCCATATGTATTTTATATTTAGTGCACCCATGTGTATTTTATATTTAGTGCACCCATATGTATTTAATATTTAGTGTACCCATGTGTATTTTATATTTAGTGCACCCATATGTATTTTATATTTATTGCACCCATATGTATTTTATATTTAGTGCACCCATGTGTATTTTATATATAGTGCACCCATATGTATTTTATATTTAGTGCACCCATATGTATTTTACATTTAGTGCACCCATATGTATTTTATATTTAGTGTACCCATGTGTATTTTATATTTAGTGCACCCATATGTATTTTATATTTAGTGCACCCATATGTATTTTATATTTAGTGCACCCATGTGTATTTTATATTTAGTGCACGCATATGTATTTTATATTTAATGCACCCATATACATTTTATATATAGTGCACCCATATGTATTTTATATTTAGTGCACCCATATGTATTTTATATTTAGTGTACCCATGTGTATTTTATATTTAGTGCACCCATATGTATTTTATATTTATTGCACCCATATGTATTTTATATTTAGTGCACCCATGTGTATTTTATATTTAGTGCACCCATATGTATTTCATATTTAGTGCACCCATGTGTATTTTATATTTAGTGCATCCATATACATTTTATATTTAGTGCACCCATGTGTATTTTATATTTAGTGCACCCATATGTATTTTATATTTAGTGCACCCATGTGTATTTTATATTTAGTGCACCCATCTGTATTTTATATTTAGTGCATCCATGTGTATTTTATATTTAGTGCACCCATATGAATTTTATATTTAGTGCACCCATGTGTATTTTATATATAGTGCACCCATATGTATTTTATATTTAGTGCACCCATATGTATTTTATATTTAGTGTACCCATGTGTATTTTATATTTAGTGCACCCATATGTATTTTATATTTAGTGCACCCATGTGTATTTTATATTTAGTGCACCCATATGCATTTTATATTTCATGCACCCATGTGTATTTTATATTTAGTGCACCCATGTGTATTTTATATTTAGTGCACCCATGTGTATTTTATATTTAGTGCACCCATATGTATTTTATATTTAGTGCACCCATGTGTATTTTATATTTAGTGCACCCATGTGTATTTTATATTTAGTGCACCCATGTGTATTTTATATTTAGTGCACCCATATGTATTTTATATTTAGTGCACCCATGTGTATTTTATAATTAGTGCACCCATGTGTATTTTATATTTAGTTCACCCATGTGTATTTTATATTTAGTGCACCCATATGTATTTTATATTTAGTGCACCCATGTGTATTTTATATTTAGTGCACCCATATACATTATATATTTAGTGCACCCATATGTATTTTATATTTAGTGTACCCATGTGTATTTTATATTTAGTGCACCCATGTGTATTTTATATTTAGTGCACCCATATGTATTTTATATTTAGTGCACCCATGTGTATTTTATATTTAGTGTACCCATATGTATTTTATATTTAGTGCACCCATATACATTTTATATGTAATGCACCCATATGTATTTTATATTTAGTGCACCCATATGTATTTTATATTTAGTGCATCCATATGTATTTTAGATTTAGTTCACCCATATACATTTTATATTTAGTGCACCCATGTGTATTTTATATTTAGTGCACCCATCTGTATTTTATATTTAGTGCACCCATGTTTATTTTATATTTAGTGCACCCATATGTATTTTATATTTAGTGCACCCATATGTATTTTATATTTAGTGTACCCATGTGTATTTTATATTTAGTGCACCCATATGTATTTTAGATTTAGTGCACCCATATACATTTTATATTTAGTGCACCCATGTGTATTTTATATTTAGTGCACCCATCTGTATTTTATATTTAGTGCACCCATATGTATTTTATATTTAGTGCACCCATATACTTTTTATATTTAGTGCACCCATGTGTATTTTACATTTAGTGCACCCATATGTATTTTATATTTAATGCACCCATATACATTTTATATTTAGTGCACCCATATGTATTTTATATTTAGTGCACCCATGTGTATTTTATATTTAGTGCACCCATGTGTATTTTATATTTAGTGCACCCATATGTATTTTATATTTAGTGCACCCATGTGTATTTTATATTTAGTGCACCCATGTGTATTTTATATTTAGTGTACCCATATGTATTTTATATTTAGTGCACCCATGTGTATTTTATATTTAGTGCACCCATATACATTATAT
Organism: Bombina bombina; assembly: GCF_027579735.1. Lineage (NCBI taxonomy): Eukaryota > Metazoa > Chordata > Amphibia > Anura > Bombinatoridae > Bombina > Bombina bombina. Next base: position 327,884,548 of record NC_069506.1, on the reverse strand, counting down.
ATTTAGTGCACCTATATGTATTTTATATTTAGTGCACCCATGTGTATTTTATATTTAGTGCACCCATGTGTATTTTATATTTAGTGCACCCATATGTATTTTATATTTAGTGCACCCATGTGTATTTTATGTTTAGTGCACCCATATGTATTTTATATTTAGTGCACCCATGTGTATTTTATATTTAGTGCACCCATGTGTATTTTATATTTAGTGTACCCATATGTATTTTATATTTAGTGCACCCATGTGTATTTTATATTTAGTGCACCCATATACATTATATATTTAGTGCACCTATATGTATTTTATATTTAGTGCACCCATGTGTATTTTATATTTAGTGCACCCATGTGTATTTTATATTTAGTGCACCCATATGTATTTTATATTTAGTGCACCCATGTGTATTTTATATTTAGTGTACCCATATGTATTTTATATTTAGTGCACCCATATACATTTTATATGTAATGCACCCATATGTATTTTATATTTAGTGCACCCATATGTATTTTATATTTAGTGCACCCATATGTATTTTATATTTAGTGCACCCATATACATTTTATATTTAGTGCACCCATGTGTATTTTATATTTAGTGCACCCATCTGTATTTTATATTTAGTGCACCCATATGTATTTTATATTTAGTGCACCCATATACTTTTTATATTTAGTGCACCCATATGTATTTTATATTTAGTGCACCCATGTGTATTTTATATTTAGTGCACCCATATACATTTCATATTTAGTGCACCCATATGTATTTTATATTTAGTGCACCCATGTGTATTTTATATTTAGTGCACCCATATGTATTTTATATTTAGTGCACCCATATGTATTTTATATTTAGTGCACCCATGTTTATTTTATATTTAGTGCACCCATATGTATTTTATATTTAGTGCACCCATATGTATTTAATATTTAGTGTACCCATGTGTATTTTATATTTAGTGCACCCATATGTATTTTATATTTATTGCACCCATATGTATTTTATATTTAGTGCACCCATGTGTATTTTATATATAGTGCACCCATATGTATTTTATATTTAGTGCACCCATATGTATTTTACATTTAGTGCACCCATATGTATTTTATATTTAGTGTACCCATGTGTATTTTATATTTAGTGCACCCATATGTATTTTATATTTAGTGCACCCATATGTATTTTATATTTAGTGCACCCATGTGTATTTTATATTTAGTGCACGCATATGTATTTTATATTTAATGCACCCATATACATTTTATATATAGTGCACCCATATGTATTTTATATTTAGTGCACCCATATGTATTTTATATTTAGTGTACCCATGTGTATTTTATATTTAGTGCACCCATATGTATTTTATATTTATTGCACCCATATGTATTTTATATTTAGTGCACCCATGTGTATTTCATATTTAGTGCACCCATATGTATTTCATATTTAGTGCACCCATGTGTATTTTATATTTAGTGCATCCATATACATTTTATATTTAGTGCACCCATGTGTATTTTATATTTAGTGCACCCATATGTATTTTATATTTAGTGCACCCATGTGTATTTTATATTTAGTGCACCCATCTGTATTTTATATTTAGTGCATCCATGTGTATTTTATATTTAGTGCACCCATATGAATTTTATATGTAGTGCACCCATGTGTATTTTATATATAGTGCACCCATATGTATTTTATATTTAGTGCACCCATATGTATTTTATATTTAGTGTACCCATGTGTATTTTATATTTAGTGCACCCATATGTATTTTATATTTAGTGCACCCATGTGTATTTTATATTTAGTGCACCCATATGCATTTTATATTTCATGCACCCATGTGTATTTTATATTTAGTGCACCCATGTGTATTTTATATTTAGTGCACCCATGTGTATTTTATATTTAGTGCACCCATATGTATTTTATATTTAGTGCACCCATGTGTATTTTATATTTAGTGCACCCATGTGTATTTTATATTTAGTGCACCCATGTGTATTTTATATTTAGTGCACCCATATGTATTTTATATTTAGTGCACCCATGTGTATTTTATAATTAGTGCACCCATGTGTATTTTATATTTAGTTCACCCATGTGTATTTTATATTTAGTGCACCCATATGTATTTTATATTTAGTGCACCCATGTGTATTTTATATTTAGTGCACCCATATACATTATATATTTAGTGCACCCATATGTATTTTATATTTAGTGTACCCATGTGTATTTTATATTTAGTGCACCCATGTGTATTTTATATTTAGTGCACCCATATGTATTTTATATTTAGTGCACCCATGTGTATTTTATATTTAGTGTACCCATATGTATTTTATATTTAGTGCACCCATATACATTTTATATGTAATGCACCCATATGTATTTTATATTTAGTGCACCCATATGTATTTTATATTTAGTGCATCCATATGTATTTTAGATTTAGTTCACCCATATACATTTTATATTTAGTGCACCCATGTGTATTTTATATTTAGTGCACCCATCTGTATTTTATATTTAGTGCACCCATATGTATTTTATATTTAGTGTACCCATGTGTATTTTATATTTAGTGCACCCATATGTATTTTATATTTATTGCACCCATATGTATTTTATATATAGTGCACCCATATGTATTTTATATTTAGTGCACCCATATGTATTTTATATTTAGTGTACCCATGTGTATTTTATATTTAGTGCACCCATATGTATTTTATATTTATTGCACCCATATGTATTTTATATATAGTGCACCCATATGTATTTTATATTTAGTGCACCCATATGTATTTTACATTTAGTGCACCCATATGTATTTTATATTTAGTGTACCCATGTTTATTTTATATTTAGTGCACCCATATGTATTTTATATTTAGTGCACCCATATGTATTTTATATTTAGTGTACCCATGTGTATTTTATATTTAGTGCACCCATATGTATTTTATATTTATTGCACCCATATGTATTTTATATATAGTGCACCCATATGTATTTTATATTTAGTGCACCCATATGTATTTTACATTTAGTGCACCCATATGTATTTTATATTTAGTGTACCCATGTGTATTTTATATTTAGTGCACCCATATGTATTTTATATTTAGTGCACCCATATGTATTTTATATTTAGGGCACCCATCTGTATTTTATATTTAGTGCACGCATATGTATTTTATATTTAATGCACCCATATACATTTTATATATAGTGCACCCATATGTATTTTATATTTAGTGCACCCATATGTATTTTATATTTAGTGTACCCATGTGTATTTTATATTTAGTGCACCCATATGTATTTTATATTTAGTGCACCCATATGTATTTTATATTTAGTGCACCCATGTGTATTTTATATTTAGTGCACCCATATGTATTTCATATTTAGTGCACCCATGTGTATTTTATATTTAGTGCATCCATATACATTTTATATTTAGTGCACCCATGTGTATTTTATATTTAGTGCACACATATGTATTTTATATTTAGTGCACCCATGTGTATTTTATATTTAGTGCACCCATCTGTATTTTATATTTAGTGCATCCATGTGTATTTTATATTTAGTGTACCCATATGAATTTTATATTTAGTGCACCCATGTGTATTTTATATATAGTGCACCCATATGTATTTTATATTTAGTGCACCCATATGTATTTTATATTTAGTGTACCCATGTGTATTTTATATTTAGTGCACCCATGTGTATTTTATATTTAGTGCACCCATATGTATTTTATATTTAGTGCACCCATGTGTATTTTATATTTAGTGCACCCATGTGTATTTTATATTTAGTGCACCCATATGTATTTTATATTTAGTGCACCCATGTGTATTTTATATTTAGTGCACCCATATGTATTTTATATTTAGTGTACCCATGTGTATTTTATATTTAGTGCACCCATGTTTATTTTATATTTAGTGCACCCATATGTATTTTATATTTAGTGCACCCATGTGTATTTTATATTTAGTGCACCCATGTGTATTTTATATTTAGTGCACCCATATGTATTTTATATTTAGTGCACCCATGTGTATTTTATATTTAGTGCACCCATAAGTATTCTATATTTAGTGCACCCATATGTATTTTATATTTAGTGCACCCATATATATTTTATATTTAGTGCACCCATGTGTATTTTATATTTAGTGCACCCATGTGTATTTTATATTTAGTGCACCCATATGTATTTTATATTTAGTGCACCCATCTGTATTTTATATTTAGTGCACCCATATGTATTTTATATTTAGTGCACCCATCTGTATTTTATATTTAGTGCATCCATGTGTATTTTATATTTAGTGCACCCATATGTATTTTATATTTAGTGCACCCATGTGTATTTTATATTTAGTGCACCCATGTGTATTTTATATTTAGTGCACCCATATGAATTTTATATTTAGTGCACCCATGTGTATTTTATATATAGTGCACCCATATGTATTTTATATTTAGTGCACCCATATGTATTTTATATTTAGTGTACCCATGTGTATTTTATATTTAGTGCACCCATGTGTATTTTATATTTAGTGCACCCATATGTATTTTATATTTAGTGCACCCATGTGTATTTTATATTTAGTGCACCCATGTGTATTTTATATTTAGTGCACCCATATGTATTTTATATTTAGTGCACCCATGTGTATTTTATATTTAGTGCACCCATATGTATTTTATATTTAGTGTACCCATGTGTATTTTATATTTAGTGCACCCATGTGTATTTTATATTTAGTGCACCCATATGTATTTTATATTTAGTGCACCCATGTGTATTTTATATTTAGTGCACCCATGTGTATTTTATATTTAGTGCACCCATATGTATTTTATATTTAGTGCACCCATGTGTATTTTATATTTAGTGCACCCATGTGTATTCTATATTTAGTGCACCCATATGTATTTTATATTTAGTGCACCCATATATATTTTATATTTAGTGCACCCATGTGTATTTTATATTTAGTGCACCCATGTGTATTTTATATTTAGTGCACCCATATGTATTTTATATTTAGTGCACCCATCTGTATTTTATATTTAGTGCACCCATATGTATTTTATATTTAGTGCACCCATCTGTATTTTATATTTAGTGCATCCATGTGTATTTTATATTTAGTGCACCCATATCTATTTTATATTTAGTGCACCCATGTGTATTTTATATTTAGTGCACCCATATGTATTTCATATTTATTGCACCCATGTGTATTTTATATTTAGTGCACCCATATACATTTTATATTTAGTGCACCCATGTGTATTTTATATTTAGTGCACCCATATGTATTTTATATTTAGTGCACCCATGTGTATTTTATATTTAGTGCACCCATCTGTATTTTATATTTAGTGCATCCATGTGTATTTTATATTTAGTGCACCCATATGAATTTTATATTTAGTGCACCCATGTGTATTTTATATATAGTGCACCCATATGTATTTTATATTTAGTGCACCCATATGTATTTTATATTTAGTGTACCCATGTGTATTTTATATTTAGTGCACCCATGTGTATTTTATATTTAGTGCACCCATATGTATTTTATATTTAGTGCACCCATGTGTATTTTATATTTAGTGCACCCATGTGTATTTTATATTTAGTGCACCCATATATATTTTATATTTAGTTCACCCATGTGTATTTTATATTTAGTGCACCCATGTGTATTTTATATTTAGTGCACCCATATGTATTTTATATTTAGTGCACCCATATATATTTTATATTTAGTGCACCCATGTGTATTTTACATTTAGTGCACCCATATGTATTTTATATTTAATGCACCCATATACATTTTATATTTAGTGCACCCATATGTATTTTATATTTAGTGCACCCATATGTATTTTATATTTAGTGTACCCATGTGTATTTTATATTTAGTGCACCCATATGTATTTTATATTAAGTGCAACCATATGTATTTTATATTTACTGCACCCATGTGTATTTTATGTTTAGTGCACCCATATGTATTTCATATTTAGTGCACCCATGTGTATTTTATATTTAGTGCACCCGTATACATTTTATATTTAGTGCACCCATGTGTATTTTATATTTAGTGCACCCATGTGTATTTTATATTTAGTGCACCCATATGTATTTTATATTTAGTGCACCCATCTGTATTTTATATTTAGTGAATCCATGTGTATTTTATATTTAGTTCACCCATATGTATTTTATATTTAGTGCACCCATCTGTATTTTATATTTAGTGCATCCATGTGTATTTTATATTTAGTGCACCCATGTGTATTTTATATTTAGTGCACCCATATGTATTTTATATTTAGTGCACCCATCTGTATTTTATATTTAGTGCACCCATATGTATTTTATATTTAGTGCACCCATGTGTATTTTATATTTAGTGCATCCATGTGTATTTTATATTTAGTGCACCCATGTGTATTTTATATATAGTGCACCCATATGTATTTTATATTTAGTTCACCCATATGTATTTTATATTTAGTGTACCTATGTGTATTTTATATTTAGTGCACCCATATGTATTTTATATTTAGTGCACCCATATGTATTTTATATTTAGTGCACCCATGTGTATTTTATATTTAGTGCACCCATATGTATTTTATATTTAGTGCACCCATATGTATTGTATATTTAGGGCACCCATATGTATTTTATATTTAGTTTAATAAAGATGTTGTATATCACAACAGCTAAATCTGTGTCTGTATTTCATGTTTAAACCTTAATACCATAAATAATAACTGGTGTTGTGTTTACTCCTGGAGTATATAATCAGTTTGCAAATTATAGAGAAATGCTTAAATAATACATTATACAGTGAGGCCTCGGTTTACGAATTTAATTCGTTCTCCGGGTCGTTTCGTATTGCGAAAAATTCGTAAACCGAAACACGTTTTCCCATAGGAATGCATTGAAAATCAATTAATGCGTTCCGGAGGTCCGAAAAAATTCAAATAAAGTGTCCAAAAAATGCTCCAAAAGGCTCCAAAAGGCTTAACAACTTGCTGCAAATGGCTCCAATGTCTCCAAAAGGCTCCACAACTTGCTGCAAATGGCTCCAAAAGGCTTAACAACTTGCTGCAAATGACTCCAAAAGGCTCAACAACTTGCTGCAAAATGGCTCCAAAACCTCTCCAACACCTCCACACTGGTACCCAAACTTCATTAATTCAATCATACTTGAGTATGCAGGGGGCACAGGGGCCACTGGTTTCGTATTGCGAAAAATATTCGTAAACCGAGGGGGGCAAACCGGCATTTTGTTTCGTATTGCGAAAAAAATTCGTAAACCGAGTCAATTTTTCTTCAAATTTCGATTTCGTAAACCGAAATTTCGTATACCGAGTCGTGCGTAAACCGGGGCCTCACTGTACTTTAACTAAACCCCTTAGATTTTTGTTGACTAAAATCTACTGGAGAATGTCGACTAAAATCTACTGAAGAATAAGTCGACTAAAACTAAAACAATTCAGATGACTAAAATACGACTAAAACTAAAATGGCATTTTAGTCAAAAGACTAAAACTAAGACTAAATCGAAATTTGACGTCAAAACTAACACTGCTCCATCCCTCGCCCTGGGCATATCTCACAGTCCACTCCAATGCCCACAGCCCACTCCAATGGTAGCTCCTCCTCTTGAATCCAGAGGACGAATAGATTGGATTTCCTTAAAGCAGCAATCAATTGTAATTGCACTTCCAGACTTCCACCCATAACTTGCACAACATATTTAAGACCTATATCGGTCCACTGCTTAAAGAGGGATGAAGTAAGTCCGGGAGTAAAAACTGGGTTACCTGATATAGGTAAATCTGGATAGTTGATAGTCCACTTGGAGCTCCCTACAATAGTACTGCCATGGAAAGAAAGGATATTTAAATACAACTAGTTTAGAGATTTGATTAGGTATTCTATTCGATGGGCAATGGATTAGTGCCTTCAGAGAAAGGGCTGCTACCATAGTAGATTCTAGATCTAAACTAGCTACATATCCGTTCTCGGTTATCCAGTCCAACACAAACTTGACCAAAGCCGCAAGGTTATAAAATCTAACGGCTAGATTTAGAGTTTTGTCGGTAAGGACCCACGTAGCTAACGCCGGCTTTTTTCTGGCTGCACCATAAAAATAACTCTGGTATTGAGAGTCCACATAAAGGCTGCGTTAGGCTCCAAAAAAGGAGCCTAGAGCATATTTAATGCAGCTTCAACTCTCGATACCAGAATTGCTTACGGACGTGGCCAGCCTCAAAAATGTGCTCGTGCACGATTCCTCCATAGGAAACAATGGGGCTGTTTGAGCTGAAAAAAAACCTAACACCTGCAAAAAAGCCGCGTTCAGCTCCTAACGCAGCCCCATTGTTGTCTATGGGGAAACACTTCCTACGTCTGCACCTAACACCCTAACATGTACCCCGAGTCTAAACACCCCTAGCCTTACACTTATTAACCCCTAATCTGCCGCCCCCGCTATCGCTGACCCATGCATATTATTTTTAACCCCTAATCTGCCGCTCCGTAAACCGCCGCTACTTACATTATCCTTATGTACCCCTAATCTGCTGCCCCTAACACCGCCGACCCCTATATTATATTTATTAACCCCTAATCTGCCCCCCACAACGTCGCCTCCACCTGCCTACACTTATTAACCCCTAATCTGCCGAGCGGACCGCACCGCTATCATAATAAAGTTATTAACCCCTAATCCGCCTCACTAACCCTATAATAAATAGTATTAACCCCTAATCTGCCCTCCCTAACATCGCCGACACCTAACTTCAATTATTAACCCCTAATCTGCCGACCGGAGCTCACCGCTATTCTAATAAATGTATTAACCCCTAACGCTAAGTCTAACCCTAACACTAACACCCCCCTAACTTAAATATAATTTAAATCTAACAAAATTACTTAACTCTTATTAAATAAATTATTCCTATTTAAAGCTAAATACTTACCTGTAAAATAAATCCTAATATAGCTACAATATAAATTATAATTATATTATAGCTATTTTAGGATTAATATTTATTTTACAGGTAACTTTGCATTTATTTTAACCAGGTACAATAGCTATTAAATAGTTAAGAACTATTTAATAGCTAAAATAGTTAAAATAATTACAAAATTACCTGTAAAATAAATCCTAACCTAAGTTACAATTAAACCTAACATTATACTATCATTAAATTAATTAAATAAAATACCTACAATTACCTACAATTAAACCTAACACTACACTATAAATACATTAATTAAATACAATACCTACAAATAACTACAATGAAATAAACTAACTAAAGTACAAAAAATAAAAAAGAACTAAGTTACAAAAAATAAAAAAATTAATTACAAACATAAGAAAAATATTACAACAATTTTAAACTAATTACACCTACTCTAAGCCCCCTAATAAAATAACAAAGACCCCCAAAATAAAAAATGCCCTACCCTATTCTAAATTACTAAAGTTCAAAGCTCTTTTACCTTACCAGCCCTGAACAGGGCCCTTTGCAGGGCATGCCCCAAGAAGTTCAGCTCTTTTGCCTGTAAAAAAAACCCACATACAATACCCCCCCCCCAACATTACAACCCACCACCCACATACCCCTAATCTAACCCAAACCCCCCTTAAATAAACCTAACACTAAGCCCCTGAAGATCATCCTACCTTGTCTTCACCTCACCGGGTATCACCGATCGGTCCTGGCTCCAAAATCTTCATCCAACCCAAGCGGGGGCTGGTGATCCATCATCCGGTGGCTGAAGAGGTCCAGAAGAGGCTCCAAAGTCTTCATCCTATCCGGGAAGAAGAGTAGATCCGGACCGGCAACCATCATATTCCAAGCGGCATCTTCTATCTTCATCCGATGAGGACCGGCTCCATCCTGAAGACCTCCACCACGGACCCATCTTCATCCGGCGACGTCCAACTGAAGAATGACGGTTCCTTTAAGGGACGTCATCCAAGATGGCGTCCCTCGAATTCCGATTGGCTGATAGGATTCTATCAGCCAATCGGAATTAAGGTAGGAATATTCTGATTGGCTGATGGAATCAGCCAATCAGAATCAAGATCAATCCGATTGGCTGATCCAATCAGCCAATCAGATTGAGCTCGCATTCTATTGGCTGATCAGAACAGACAAGGCAGGATGATCTTCAGGGGCTTAGTGTTAGGTTTATTTAAGGGGGGTTTGGGTTAGATTAGGGGTATGTGGGTGGTGGGTTGTAATGTTGGGGGGGTATTGTATGTTTTTTTTTACAGGCAAAAGAGCTGAACTTCTTGGGGCATGCCCCGCAAAGGGCCCTGTTCAGGGCTGGTAAGGTAAAAGAGCTTTGAACTTTAGTAATTTAGAATAGGGTAGGGCATTTTTTATTTTGAGGGTCTTTGTTATTTTATTAGGGGGCTTAGAGTAGGTGTAATTAGTTTAAAATTGTTGTAATATTTTTCTTATGTTTGTAATTATTTTTTTATTTTTTGTAACTTAGTTCTTTTTTATTTTTTGTACTTTAGTTAGTTTATTTCATTGTAGTTATTTGTAGGTATTGTATTTAATTAATGTATTGATAGTGTAGTGTTAGGTTTAATTGTAGGTAATTGTAGGTATTTTATTTAATTAATTTAATGATAGTATAGTGTTAGGTTTAATTGTAACTTAGGTTAGGATTTATTTTACAGGTAATTTTGTAATTATTTTAACTATTTTAGCTATTAAATAGTTCTTAACTATTTAATAGCTATTGTACCTGGTTAAAATAAATACAAAGATACCTGTAAAATAAATATTAATCCTAAAATAGCTATAATATAATTATAATTTATATCGTAGCTATATTAGGATTTATTTTACAGGTAAGTATTTAGCTTTAAATAGGAATAATTTATTTAATAAGAGTTCATTAATTTTGTTAGATTTAAATTATATTTAAGTTAGGGGGGGTGTTAGTGTTAGGGTTAGACTTAGCTTTAGGGGTTAATACATTTATTATAATAGCGGTGAGCTCCGGTCGGCAGATTAGGGGTTAATACTTGAAGTTAGGTGTCGGCAATGTTAGGGAGGGCAGATTAGGGGTTAATACTATTTATTATAGGGTTAGTGAGGCGGATTAGGGGTTAATAACTTTATTATAGTAGCGGTGCGGTCCGCTCGGCAGATTAGGGGTTAATAAGTGTAGGCAGGTGGAGGCGACGTTGAGGGGGGCAGATTAGGGGTTAATAAATATAATATAGGGGTCGGCGGTGTTAGGGGCAGCAGATTAGGGGTACATAAGGATAACTTAAGTAGCTGCGCTTTGCGGTCGGCAGATTAGGGGTTAATTATTGTAGGTAGCTGGCTGCGACGTTGTGGGGGGCAGGTTAGGGGTTAATAAATATAATATAGGGGTCGGCGGTATTAGGGGCAGCAGATTAGGGGTACATAAGGATAACGTAGGTGGCGGTCGGCAGATTAGGGGTTAAAAAAAAGTAATCGAGTGGCGGCGATGTGGGGGGGCCTCGGTTTAGGGGTACATAGGTAGTTTATGGGTGTTAGTGTACTTTAGAGCACAGTAGTTAAGAGCTTTATAAACCGGCGTTAGCCCAGAAAGCTCTTAACTACTGACTTTTTTCTGCGGCTGGAGTTTTGTCGTTAGAATTCTAACGCTCACTTCAGACACGACTCTAAATACCGGAGTTAGAAAAATCCCATTGAAAAGATAGGATACGCAATTGACGTAAGGGGATCTGCGGTATGGAAAAGTTGAGGCTGAAAAGTGAGCGTTAGACCCTTTTTTGAGTGACTCCAAATACCGGAGGTAGCCTCAAACCAGCGTTAGGAGCCTCTAACGCTGGTTTTCACGGCTACCGCCAAACTCTAAATCTAGGCCTAAGATTGGGAAATACTAATCCACCTGCATTGGCATGACTAGTGAGTTTATTGGTCGAAAGACGTATCCTCTTTTGGTGACATAAAAAGTCTTTAGCATAAATCATGAGTGGGAGGTTCTGTAAAAGATATAAGATTTGAGAGAAAATTATTGTTTTAATTAAGGCTATCCTAGCAGAGAGAGAAATTGGAAGTCATCCATTTTGTGAGGTTTTTATTGTAATTGAAAAAAAGGGGCAAAATTTAGTTTATACCATTTAGTTAGGTTCTTGTTAATTTTAATCCCTAGTTAATTTAGTCCACAATTTTAAATTGGCATGAATACTCTGAAGATGTACTTTTTATAATCCATAAAATTTTGGATTTTAGAGGATTAATTTTGTAACCTGAAAATGAACCGAACTGGTCTGCTAATTGCCTAATAGATTTTTCTGTATTGCTTAAAAAGAGTAAAAGATCGTCTGCAAATATACACCTAGATTGCAAGTTTTGCATTGTGTCTTGTAACACTGAAAATATAGCATTTTCAGCGTTAAAACAGCACCGCAGCTATTACAAGTGTTGTTGGTATAGGTGTACCGTACACCTTTTAGCCTGTAATGCAACGTCAGTCCCACACACGTAATAATGACTTTTTTATGGGATTCCCATAGCGCCGGTATTATGAGTTTTGCATTCTAGCTAAAAAGTGAGCGTTACACCCTATAACGACAAGATCCGTACCACCATCTAAAGTCAGTAGTTATCAGTTTTACGCTACAAAACTGTTACATAAAACTCATAACTAAAGTGTTAAAAAGTACACTAACACTTATAAACTATTTATTAACCCCTAAACCGAGCCCGCCACTAAAAAAATGTATTAACCCCTATTCCGTCACTCCCCAACATTGTCGCCACTATAATAAACTTATTAACCCCTAAACCACCGCCCTCCAGCATTGCAAACACTATTTAAATATTATTAACCCCTAATCTGCCGTCCGCCCACACCGCCATTATAATAAACCTATTAACCCCAAAACCCCTGTTAGGGTTAGGTTTATGGTTTGGGTTACGTTAGGGTTAGGTTTAGGGGTTAATATAGTTTAATTTTGGTTGTTGCGATGTGGGGGGCTGGCGGTTTAGGGGTTAATAGGTATTATTTAGTTAATAATTGTACGTTTAATTTGGATCTATTTTAATTATGTTAAAGTTAGGGGGTGTTAGGGTTAGGGTTACGTTAGGGTTACGTTAGGGGTTAATAGTTTAATTTAGGTTGTTGCGATGTGGGGGGCTGGCGGTTTAGGGGTTAATAGTTTTATTTAGTGGTAGTGATGTGGGAGGCCAGAGGTTTAGGGGTTAATAGCTTTATTTAGGTGGCGGCAATATCTGGAGCGGCAGATTAGGGGTTAATAACTGTAGGCAGGCGTTGGCGATGTCGGGGGCAGCAGATTAGGGGTGTTTAGACTCAGGTTTATGTTAGGGTGTTAGGTTTAAACTGTATTTTATCTTCCCCATAGACATCAATGGGGCTGCGTTACAGAGCTTTTGTTTCCGTGATCGCAGGTGTTAGACTTTTTTTTTGCAGGCTCTCCCCATTGATGTCTTTGGGGAAAGCGTGCACAAGCACGTCAAACACAGCGTTTGTTTTGGGAGCGGTATGGAGCTTAAAATCTCCATATCGTCCGCACAAGCAGTGTTTTTTTAAACTTGTAATAGCAGCGCTATAGGGAATTAAATAGTTCTTTACTTTCCCTATAGCGCTCAAAACTTGTAATCTAGGTGAATGTTAGTACTGTTTTGACTTGTCCCACTAAAATGCCTGCCAGCTCATTTCGCAAAAGAAAAAACTATATATATTTTTTAGTAGACAACCCAAAGTATTGATCTAGGCCCATTTTGGTATATTTCATGTCACCATTTCACTGCTAAATGTGATCAAATAAAAAAAAAAGTTAATGTTTTTCACAAACTTTAGGTTTCTTACTGTAATTATTTACAAACAGCTTGTGGAATCATGGCACAAATGGTTGTAAAAGCTTCTCTGGGATCCCCTTTGTTTAGAAATAGCAGACATATATGGCTTTGCCATTGCTTTTTGCTAATTAGAAGGCCGCTAATTGCAGCTGCGGAACACACTTTTATTATTCCCAGTAGTGAAGGGGTTAATTAGGTAGCTTGTAAGGTTAATTTTAGCTTTAGTGTAGAGGTTAGCCTCCCACATGACACTTTGCACCCCCTGATCCCTCTCAAACAGCTCTCTTCCCACCCCCAACCCACCACTGGTCACCCCATCTTAAGTACTGGCAGAGAGGCTGCCAGTATGCAGTTTTAGACATTTTTTAATTTTTTAATTTTTTATTATTGATATTTTCTTAAGTGTAGGATTACCCCCTTACCTTTCCACCTCCCTGATCTCTCCCAAAAAGCTCTCTAACCCTCCCCCCTCTAACTAGATACTCCACCTTAGGTATTGGCAGCTGTCTGCCAGTACCCAGTTTTCCAAAACTTGTCCCCCACTTTATTTACCACCCCTCCCAGATCGCTTTCCCACCCTCTAATCCCACCTCCACTGTATGATTACCCCTCTTGGTTATCGAAAAACACCTTGGAACAAGCAAAATGTTGATGTATTCAAGCTAGTTTTACCTGCTAAATTATTTTTTTTTTCAAGGTAGTGATAGTCCATAAGCCATTACTCCTGGGAATACCACTCCTGGACACTAGGAGGAGGCAAATATTCCCAAAACTCCAAGAGCCCTTAAAACCCCTCCCATGTTACTGGAAACTAATCTGATGTATAGCCAAGCAAGGAGAAGAAGAAAGCTGGGAAATAATAAGAGCAAATAATAAAGCAGGGGAAAAAAGAGGTGTATACTTGAGCCTCCACCAGAAAATAAATACACAAAAAAATATGAAAAAATGGGTGGGGGCTGAGCTTATAGCTAAATCCGCAGGACGCATCTGAGAGGACCTTCTAACTTTAATTACTTTTAATAGACACTAATTTCAGATATTCCTTTAAAAATAAAGTATATTTATGCTTTATAATAGCCTGAAGAGTATTAAAGATTATAACCATATCAAGATTGCTGACCGCCTATGTTCTTTAGCTGAGTCATGAAGTGATCACCATTGCTTACAAAGCCTTCATTTGCGTGACCAGGGCTGCCCCATTATACCACCCCCGCCAGGAAACTGGGTAACTAGGCAGATATTTAAAGCTGCCTCAAAACCTCTAAATGGTGATCTTCTCAAAGCTACATGCAAGAAAAGTTTGAGTGGGGCTTAATACATATTTTATCTATAACTACACTCGAGCAGACCAGATGAACTCTAACGCCAACTTGATACTGGAAGCCGTGACACGCCTGCTTAATGAACACTACGAGAGGCTGCATGAAGTGCATAGTCTCCGTACACTTACACTCCAAATTGGTAATCGGAGTACTATAGCCAAAGAAGAAACTGAGCAAGACAACAGAAGAGGCAGTACTCATGTGTGTTCTACAGACCTGGAGATGTCCTCCCCACATGGCCAAGAGCCGTATAAAGATCATGTCACCGGTACTTTTCAGCAAGCTACTAAACTGGAATTCTCTGCTGCGCAATCTACAGCGTGGAATAGAGAAGCCATAACACAATGTAGGGAGAGTGCTACCGAGGTCAGTGACAGGTTGCCATTATCTGAGAAAGATGCCATGATCATAGCAATGTCTCAACTACCTGGTTCCCCAAACCGACTTTGGGACAACATAAGGAGATAAAAGCTGCCCACAAAGATATAAGAGCGAATACGGATGAAGCCTTAATTTTTATTCAAGTGGAACTCTCGCTCAGTCGGCTAATCTCTTATCTTAAATCAGGTAGTCACAGACTCCTTGGAGATCTATATGTCAGGACTCAGTTCCATCTATCAGCACGGGCAGAGCATTGGTATGCTTTCAGTGAAGTTAAAGCAGGAGTCGGCTGAACTAATCCTATGTATACTGCAAGAAATCTCGTTCACACGCTCATGATATCTTACAATAGTGATGTCTTTCAATATCTCTCAGACCATTTACAGACAGTGGGACTGTTCTCTTGCATAATTATTTCCACTATTGGGACTCCTTACCTTGCATTTATGTTTAATACATATGAACCCTAATGACGGCACTAAAGTCTCAGGTATGGGGGACATTATCGGTTTGGACACTGTGGTACTGTATATATTTTGATCTAATTTGAGAAATGTCTGCTTAACCTTCTGATGTCAAATGCCTGCAGCTAGTGTTTTTTATATTATATATATATTTAGTGCAACACACATGTATAGGCACTCGCAGCTTTAATTCATTCTGGTTATTGAATGCTATATAGGTTAATCACAAGATAGGCAATAAGTTTGTAAATATATTTTAGATGTATCTACTAGAATAATGTGACCCCCTCCGTTTTCCATCTTGCTGTGCTCCCAGCGGCTGAGGCAGCATGGCATTTACACATCTACTATAAGGAGAATTACTATATTTTCTAATAATACCTAAGCCCTGCTAAAAAAACACCAGTCTAACACCTCTTTTACAAATAGTACACATGTTCCGATAGTCACTCCCCTATATTCCATGTTAATGAGTGTCCCCCTATTTTCTGCTAACTTAGCTGCAATAAAAGTGTGAAATGGTTATAAATCTGATCCCTAGCTCGCTCCCTAAAATAGTTGAACTGCTTTGGATATGTTATGTTTGAAGAAAAGAAAATTAATCTCAAACAGGTAAATATAGGACATTGTGGCTACCCTATATAGCTCTACTCTCCCTTACGAGGTTGTCAGTATATGGCAGGGTTATAACACAATATATTTAACAATCTTTCTTTAAATTAAACCCTTAATCAATATGCATATACTAGAAACCATAAAATTAATATAAATTCCTGAATTCTTTTTATTAGTTTATATCTATAAACACATTAAAATATATTTGTAGGAACCAGAGTATGAGTCAATACTATACACGTATATGATAACAAACAAGACAGATGCGCCACATGGCCCAATATTGTAGGTTCCAAAGATTGATGAATATTGCTAAATAATTGCACTCACATGTGATGGAGCACCTCAATTGGTGCAAATGACACAGTCTGGGATCTATAACAGTCACCCAGCAGACCGTCCTCCTGATTTGTTACAGGGTCTGTGTAAGATAGAGAGCACAAAATAGCCTATATGGCCTAGTATTGTTTGACTAGAGTAGTGTCACACCAAATAATTATATAGAATTTAAACTCACATTTGATGAAGCATCTCCAGTGATGCTATAGGGGCAGGCTGGGATCAATTCAGTCACCCAACAGACTTAATACCATGGCATACAGCATTCAGTAGTCCTCTTGATGGTCTAAAGGTCAGTCTTATCCTCAGATTAAAACCAATTCAAAGGCAGCAAGTGTTTTTAGTATAAGTAAAATCACTTTAATAAAATATATAAAAGAATTGTGATGCGTTTCTCAGTCTCAGACTGTTTCCTCAACCAATATCTTTTCTTATTATTAATGGTCATTTGTCTCGTGGGATAGTTCTGCAGAGAGGCACCAGACAGGGCTGTCCCCTATAGCCATTGTTATTTAATATTGCGCTTGAGCCTTTGGCAATTCTCTGTAGAGATATCTTGATTGGAGTCCAGATGGGCCCGCAGAAACTCAAAACGTTACTTTATGCTGATGACGTGCTGATCTTCTTAGCTGATTACCAGCAATCTATACCGGCCCTTTTACAATGCTCTCAATGACTTTAGTTCCTTTTCAGGGTATAGGATCAACTTAGAAAAAAGCGAGTTAATGTGCTTAGGTAATGTTCCTGCTATATCCAGTATACCATTTAAAGTGGTCGATACTATTAAGTACCTGGGTTTAGTTTTACACAAAAATCCGACTCTAAGGTATAAAGCTAACTTTGAATCTTTATTCCAAAAAATTGAAAGAGATCTTCAGATATGGGCGGTATTTCCACTGTCAATTACAGCTAAGATTAACTTAATAAAATCCATCATATTTCCTCGTCTTCTTTATCCTCTTCAGAATCTTCCGTTATTTATTCTCAATAAAGACCTAAAGAAGATCTATACACAGTTTTCAAGATTTATCTGGAATAATAAAAAACCTCGTATTTCACTAATTAGATTAATGCAAAAAGTTGAATCTGCTGGTCTGGCTCTCCCTAATCTAAAACTATATAATATAGTGGCTATGGTTAAAACAGCAGTAGATTGGCTTGCAGGAACTGATATTATCTCTTCAGGAGATTTGGAAACTTTTTTAATTACGCCTTTTTCTTTAAAGGCTATTTTGCATCTCCCGGTACGTAAGTTACCTCAGAACATCTGTGGACTTTCTACTGTTAAAAATACCGATTATTGGGAATCCTAATTTTTTACCAGGGATGTATCAGGAAGTATTTAGAGAATGGGCTCAAAAAGGGCTAATTTTTGTGAATCAATTATTAGACGGAAATGGTCTAATACATACGTGTCGATCGTTGTTCAATAAATATGAGCTGCCCAAGACGAACCTGTTTGCATATTTTCAATTACGCCATTTTGTTTTCTCACAAAATTGTCTGTTTCCCCTATCAATTGCATGGTCAGATATTAGACTTTCCATTAAAAAATTGTTGGCAGGAGATTCATCGATCTCACTGCTATACGACATTATGTTGAATAAACAAAGCTTGCTATATCTGGATAATATCTGTAATGTCTGGTCCTCACTAATGTCTACATTGGATCATAAAAAAATAAAACAGAGTTTTGACTCTCTTCATAAATGTAAAGTATCAATAGCTATAAAGGAATCCCACATGAAGCTGATTAATAATTTCTATCTATCTCCACTTAGGTTATCTAAGTTTTATATAACAAGAACTAGCAGATGTCCACGCTGTTATTTTAATTCAGCGGATATAGGTCACATGTTCTGGTGCTGACCTAGAGTGAGACAGCTTTGGCTAAAGATAATTTTTTGGTTTAATAAACTATATAAAGTATTGATAGGACTTTCCTTAGAGGAAGTCTTGCTCTTAGTCTCCTCACAAAATGCTCTTAGCAATAGTTCTAGAAATAGTCTTAACACTATTATACTCCTGGTTAGAGGCTGCCTGTTTAAAAACTGGAAGGCTAATCATGTACCAGGGCTAACTGTGATATTCAAAGCTATTCAGGAACAAATAGTTTATGAATCTTATCATCTTAAGAACGCGTCAGAAATTAGTATTAAGAACTTCTTATGGAAGTGGGCCCCAGTTATTTTAACTTATTCAAGACCACTCCAAAAACTGATTCTTTATCCTTACTTGCAGTCAATTAGTTTTGCTGAATTGACAATATTAAATGTGTTTCCTCACTCATGGATTGAGGATCTTTGAGAAAGGTGTGCTGGTTGGGTGACAGGGGGTGGGGATGGGGGGGTCGGGGTTTTTTTTTTCCCTCTTTTTCTTTCCTTCTTTCTCTTTCTTCTTCTGTGGTATCCGTTTGTTTATTCCTTTGTACCTGTGTTGTCTTCCCCTTTTTGGGGGAAGGAAGAATCTAAAATCCAGCAGCGAAATTGATTTTTGAGGAAATTATTACATTTTAGTCTGGAATTCTGTCATTTTTGTTAATATAATATTGTATGACTCAAAAAAAAAATGTTTTGACCCTGCGTGGTGCAAAAGATAATATTGGAAAGTCTTAATTTATGTTTCTGTTTTCATCTGTTGATTTGGTTTTTGTTATATTTTGCTGGAATTAAATAAAAAGAAAAAATTATTGAAAAAAAAAATATATATATATTCTATATTTTGCACAGATAAATTACTTAGCATACAAAAGACTTGTTTAACAATACACAGGCTATGAAATAAGCTAAAATACAAACTGCTCTTTTAAATCTCTTAACTACAATTTGAACATGGTCTTACCAATAACCTTTGTTTCAAATATTAAAAAATTAGAACAATTATACATCACCAATTTGAACCAATTCGTAGTTATCTTTTCCAAATATCTTTAGATCATCTCATTTGAAGGAAAGTTATCGCATAGATCAAGGTAAGTTTTAGCTCCTTACTTAAGTGATTGTGTTCCCAAGTATGGCCGCCTGTTATCAATCACCAGTCTTAGCAAGTCACAAAAAAATTGTCCATGTCTTGCATTTAGCTATTCCTTATTTAATCATTGATGATCTTTTTCGTTCACGCCCATGGTGCTTGTCCCTTCTCATTGGATACTTTGGAAATGTATATTTTTTTAACAGTCAATCTATTGGCTGTAATACCGGATTTTGTCCATCAGGGGCAGCATGACAAACAAACAGAATCATTCCTAACATTCATGTTTGCTACAATTTAAAAATCTTCCATATAATGATTATTTAAAATCATCATAATTTCTCTTGTAAGGTGTATCCAGTCCACGGATCATCCATTACTTGTGGGATATTCTCCTTCCCAACAGGAAGCTGCAAGAGGATCACCCACAGCAGAGCTGTCTATATAGCTCCTCCTCTAACTGCCACTACCAGTCATTCTCTTGCAGCTCTCGACAAGAAAGGAAGTAGCTAGAGAGATGTGGTGTTTTTATTTAGTTTATCTTCAAAAGTTTGTTATTTTCAAATGGTACCGGAGTTGTACTATTTTAGCCTCAGGCAGAAAGTAGAAGAAGAGTCTGCCTGTGGTTTTTGATGATCTTATCAGGTTGTAACTAAGATCCATTGCTGTTCTCACACATAACTGAAGAGAGAGGTAACTTCAGCTGGGGGAATGGCATGCAGGGTCTCCTGCTATGAGGTATGTGCAGTTTAAATTTTTCTAGAGAAATGAATATGCTAGAAAATGCTGTTAATACCGGATTTATTTAAGGTAAGCCTGATTACAGTGATTTAATAACGACTAGTATCATGCTTGCTGTAAAAGGTAATATTCTTATTACTTTCTCAAATTACTGAAAAATAAAACATTTGCTGGAAGTGTTTAAATGTTTTTTTATACATATTGGTGATAAAACTTTATTGGGGCCCAGTTTTTCCACATGGCTGGCTAGATTTTGCCTAGGGATAGTTTTGTTAGGCCCTCTCACTGTGAATACAGGTTGGGAGGGGCCTATTTTCGCGCCTAAATGCGCATTAGATTTTGCAGCTTGAGACATCCAGTTTCCCTGAAGGAGTCCCCTGAACACTTAGGACCTCTCTAAAGGGTTTTTGTGCCTTTCAAAGTCGTTATATGGGCAGGTAGGGCCACAGCAGAGCTGTGGCAGTTTGTTGTGACTGTTGAAAAGCGTTTATATCGTTTTTTTGATCCGGTTTTGAAACTAAGGGGTTAATCATCCATTTGCAAGTGGGTGCAATGCTCTGTTAGTCTATTATACACACTGTAAAAATTTCATAAGATTTACTGATTTTTATCACTGTTTTTCAATTTCTGACAAAATTTGTTTCTCTTAAAGGCACAGTACCGTTTTTATTTTTTGCTTGTTTACATTTATCAAAGTGTTTTCCAAGCTTGCTAGTCTGTTTAAACATGTCTGACATAGAGGAAACTCCTTGTTCATTATGTTTAGAAGCCATTGTGGAACCCCCTCTTAGAATGTGTACCAAGGCTCTCCTTCCGATAAACATTCTGGAATTAAGAGCGATATTCAATGCTCTTCAGGCTTGGCCTCAGCTAGCAGCAGTGAGGTTCATCAGATTTCAATCGGACAACATCACGACTGTAGCTTACATCAACCATCAAGGGGGAACAAGGAGTTCCCTAGTGATGTTGGAGGTTTCAAAGATAATTCGTTGGGCAGAGATTCACTCTTGCCACCTATCAGCTATCCATATCCCAGGAGTAGAGAACTGGGAGGCGGATTTTCTAAGTCAACAGACTTTTCATCCGGGGGAGTGGGAGCTCCATCCGGAGGTGTTTGCACAGTTGATTCAACGTTGGGGCAAACCAGAACTGGATCTCATGGCGTCTCGCCAGAACACCAAGCTTCCTTGTTACGGATCCAGGTCCAGGGATCCCAGGGCAGCGCTGATAGATGCCCTCGCAGCGCCTTGGTCCTTCAACCTGGCTTATGTGTTTCCACCATTTCCTCTGCTCCCTCGTCTGATTGCCAAGGTCAAGCAGGAGAGAGCATCGGTGATTTTGATAGCACCTGCGTGGCCACGCAGGACTTGGTATGCAGATCTGGTGGACATGTCATCCTTTCCACCATGGACTCTGCCTCTGAGGCAGGACCTTCTACTTCAGGGTCCTTTCAACCATTCAAATCTAATTTCTCTGCAGCTGACTGCTTGGAGATTGAACGCTTGATTTTATCAAAGCGTGGTTTCTCCGAGTCGGTCATTGATACCTTAATACAGGCACGAAAGCCTGTCACCAGGAAAATCTATCATAAGATATGGCATAAATATCTTCATTGGTGTGAATCCAAGGGTTACTCATGGAGTAAGGTCAGGATTCCTAGGATATTATCTTTTCTCCAAGATGGATTGGAGAAGGGTTTGTCAGCAAGTTCCTTAAAGGGACAGATTTCTGCTCTGTCTATTCTTTTGCACAAACGTCTGGCTGAGGTTCCAGACGTGCAGGCGTTTTGTCAGGCTTTAGTCAGAATTAAGCCTGTGTTTAAACCTGTTGCTCCGCCTTGGAGTTTAAATTTAGTTCTTAAGGTTCTTCAAGGGGTTCCGTTTGAACCTTTGCATTCCATAGATATTAAGCTCTTATCTTGGAAAGTTTTGTTTTTAGTAGCTATCTCCTCGGCTCGAAGAGTTTCAGAGTTAACTGCTTTACAATGTGATTCTCCTTATCTAATTTTTCATTCCGATAAGGTAGTGTTACGTACCAAACCTGGTTTTCTACCTAAGGTGGTATCTAATAAAAATATCAATCAGGAGATTGTTGTACCGTTACTGTGTCCTAATCCTTCTTCAAAGAAGGAACGTCTTTTACACAATCTTGACGTGGTTTGTGCTTTAAAGTTTTATTTACAAGCTACTAAAGATTTTCGTCGAACATCTGCATTGTTTGTTGTTTATTCTGGACAGAGGAGAGGCCAAAAGGCTTCGGCAACTTCTCTTTCTTTTTGGCTAAGGAGTATAATACGCTTAGCTTATGAGACTGCTGGCCAGCAGCCTCCTGAAAGGATTACAGCTCATTCTACTAGAGCGGTAGCTTCCAAATGGGCTTTTAAGAATGAGGCTTCTGTTGAACAGATTTGTAAGGCGGCGACTTGGTCTTTGCTTTATACTTTGTCAAAATTCTATAAATTTGATAATTTTGCTTCTTCGGAGGCTATTTTTGGGAGAAAGGTTTTGCAGGCAGTGGTGCCTTCCATTTAAGCACCTGCCTTGTCCCTCCCTTCATCTGTGTCCTATAGCTTTGGTATTGGTATCCCACAAGTAATGGATGATCCGTGGACTGGATACACCTTACAAGAGAAAACAAAATTTATGCTTACCTGATAAATTTATTTCTCTTGTGGTGTATCCAGTCCACGGTCCGCCCTGTCATTTTAAGGCAGGTGTGTTTTATTTTTAAACTACAGTCACCACTGCACCATATGGTTTCTCCTTTCTCTTGCTTGTCTTTGGTCGAATGACTGGTAGTGGCAGTTAGAGGAGGAGCTATATAGACAGCTCTGCTGTGGGTGATCCTCTTGCAGCTTCTGGGAAGGAGAATATCCCACAAGTAATGGATGATCCGTGGACTGGATACACCACAAGAGAAATAAATTTATCAGGTAAGCATAAATTTTGTTTTCTTGCATTAATTACTTACACTCCGAATTCCAGGCAGGATAGCATCATGTGAATTTTCTGATTATTTTAATATGAAACATCAAATTCTTTTTAATATCATATTACATTAAAGTAATTTATATTTCTAACTTATTAGCTTAAAAACCATTAAAAATGTTACTAAGTCATTTCCCCACATTTATATACAAATACAGCATATTTCATATTTCTAATAAATCCTGAATGCATGAATCTTGTCTATGCAGATCTGAAATGAAAATAATAGGGTTATTAATTTTTATGTTAAAATATAAAATATCCATATGTCTGTTTTTATAATTAAGGACCTCTTGTTTTCCTGTGAAATAAAGGGAAAAATTGTAAAATATGTATAAATCTATTTGCAGCATTTACCTAAATTGTTACTATTAATCATTGCTGTTTAGGTCCATTAAATATCCATTCCTATGCTGTATTTTGACAAAAGGTTTAAAAGTATAATTTAGAACATGTGTTTTTAGCTGGTCAAATTTGTACTGCCTCAATACACAGGCAGGAACTAATTAACAAGTCTATGTTAATCACTATGCAGTCATAATTTCTTGAACATGTTTGTAACTTCAAACATACTCACAGATGGATCGGCTACACCTTGGGCAGGAACCCCATATATGGGCATTTACTTTTGAGGCTCCATCGTGTTACTTTCCATTTCCTTGAAATTGTGAGCATCTCATTAAGTCTCAAAGACAGATCTCAGACACCCCGTCCCCACTCACTGTATGGGGTCATCTATCTGACAATTTATCCGTCTATTAAATTACCTTTTATGACTCATCCTGTGTAACCAAAAACAGTGGGGATAAATTTCACACAATGCCATTTGAAGTTTTTAGAAATTAAATGAATTATTTGATGTACACAGCCACAGATCTATTAAATAATAATAAGTATACCTGTGTATATCATCTAATAATATTTCAAATACCTTGACATAAATCCCCCTTCCAATTTTAAATAGATGTAGGACACATGTATTTAAATTGGGTTAGAGTCAATAGTATTTGGTGAGGATGTTGACCGTACACATCATAGACAGTCTTCTATGTAGAGAGTCCATCATTTTTGAGTCTTCATACTTATCAGCTAGGCATCTTTAAACTACAGTATATATTTAGTGTATTTGGAGATATGACTTAATTCTCCCTCCATGACTTGTAGTTGGGACCTAGGATGACACGCTCGCAATTGATTGATATGGACCCATTTATCTATGAAACTTTAATTTTTGGGGATCCGTATTTTATAGGCCACTGGAGATATTTTGTCAGTAATGACAAAAGGACCTTTCCATGATGGGAGAAATTTCTTCTCCCTAACCTGATCCCTTCCAAAGTTATAAAGATAAACTTTATCATTTATTTCATATTC
Source organism: Bombina bombina (assembly GCF_027579735.1). NCBI lineage: Eukaryota > Metazoa > Chordata > Amphibia > Anura > Bombinatoridae > Bombina > Bombina bombina. The sequence goes on along the minus strand of NC_069506.1, from coordinate 327,859,420 downwards.
CTTTTTGGACGTCTTGAGATCGTAATAGGTTTTAGTGGCAGTTGCGGCTTTCTCTAAGTTCCTTTGAGCAAATGCAAAGGCATATTGCAGGTGCTTTCTTAGGTTCTCAACACATTGATGTGTATTGGCAATGTTTATCAAGTTTTGGTCTGATGTACGGTACAGTAGATACTGAGGAAGAATCATTCTTCTACCAGTCATCAGTTCAAAAGGTGACATCTTGGTAGCACTACTTGGAGTTGCTCTTAATGCCATTAAGACTAGAGGTAGTTTTACATCCCAGTCTTTACTTGTTTCACTCACAAACGTTTTGAAGATTTTAACAATGGACTGGTTGTAATGCTCTACTCCACCACTTGAGGCAGCTCTATAAGCAATATGAAGCTTTCTTTTTACCCCTAATATTTTCCAAATTTTGGTCGTCACTTCGCTAGTGAAGTGGGTTCCCCGATCTGATTCAATTCTTTGGGGCAAACCAAATCTGGAAAACACGTGGTTGATGAGCAATGCTGCGCATGTTTCAGCCCTATTGTTAGGTGCACTGATGCACTCTACCCATTTAGTGAACAGGCATGTCACTGTTAACATGTATTTGTTACCTCTTGATGACCTTGTTACTGAACCAATAAAATCAATTTGTATATCTGACCATGGCATTACATCCCCCTTTTCTGCAATGGCGCTCTATGCGTTGGCGCAGTGGGTTGGAGCCGTGGACAAATTAAACACCCTTGACATTAGGCTTGAACATCTTTCAACATGTGTGGCCAAAAGGCAAAATCACGCAATATTTCATACGTGAGTTTGGCACCACGATGACCAGATGTGGGAGCATCATGGGCATGTTGAATCATTAGACCTCTGAACTTGGTGGGTACTACCCATTGCTGGATGCCAGTTTTGGAGGTTCTAATTAACAAACCATCCTGTAACTTGAATTGTGTTCTGGATTTCATTAAGATTCTAAGATCTTCTTTGCCAATACAGTCATCTTTTGAGATGGGGTTGCTTTCAGGATCTTCTATGTGTTTATAGAAGATGCCTACAATGGGGTCTTCTTTTTGACTAGTGATTAGGTCCTCACTAGGAGAATCCTGACTCCATTGTACCAGTTTAGGCTCACTCTGTTGTTTAGCCTGGTTTCTGGTAATGGCTTCTACCTGAATTGCACCCATTAAGTGGTCAATATTAAGGAGTTCTCCAGTTATGGCTCCCTGCTTGGCTAATGAATCCGCAAGGTCATTGCCTTCCTTATCAGGACCTATAACCCTGGAATGACCCTTGCTCTTCTTCCAGTGTATGGTTAAATCATTGTATACCACCAGATTATCCATTTCGAAGAACAACTTGCCATGCTTGACTGGTTTGTTGTTACTTTTCTGCATGCCATTTCTTTTCCAAGTTGGCAGGTATTCAACAAAACTGTGACGCGCATAATTTGAGTCAGTTATGATCAGAAATTCATGAATACCATGTTCAATAGCCATTTCTATGGTTTTTAGAACAGCAGTGAGTTCTTCAACTTGACTGGATCTTGGTCCAATGTTGAAACCCACAGATATATTTGGGAATCCATTTGCCCAAGTTATGCCAATGCCAGCGACTAATCTGTGCTCATTATCAATAGTGGCATGGTAAGAACAACCATCAACATATACCCAAGGTAATGTTTGACAATGGTCCTCATTGTACATTTTATATGGGAAAAGCAATTGTTCCTCTAGGAAATCATCTTCTGATAATTTTTCCCCAGGATCCTTAGAAGTACAGTCGTGGAGCTCAGCGAGCCCCTGTGCGACTGGATTCTTTTTATTCAGCTTGTAGCGAATTTCTAAGGGCCAGCCTTGTAAGGAAAGAGTCCACGCTGTTATGCGGCTATTAGACAAATTCCTGTCTCTTATTCTCTCACTTTGCAAATATAGCAAAGGCTGGTGGGCCATTTCTACAATAATTTTCTCGCCCTGTATATAGCTGCAGAAATTTTGTAGAGCCCATACAGTAGATAAGAGGGCATTTTCGCGATCGCTAAATTTTATTTTTACTGGAGAGAGAGTTTTGCTCGCATAAGCAATGACTATGCTTAAATTATCATGCTTTTGGTATAAAACAGCACTCATGCTTACATCTGTGTAACCTGTTTCTAAGAAGAAAGGTTTACTACCTTCAGGGTACGCTAAGCAACGTGCTTGAGTGGGTTTTCTCTTCAGCTCTCTTATGGCTGTCTCTTGAGACTCACTCCAGTGCCATTTCACATCCTTCTTTAGAAGAAGTAGTAGTGGTTTAGCTAATTCTGCATAATTATCAATGAATTTGCGAGAATAATTTGTCATACCCAGGAATGATCTCAATTCCTTTAAGTTAGTTGGGTTTTTAGAATTTACTATAGCTTCCACCTTTTTCTTCTGAGGATTTAGCCCTTCAGAAGTAACTTCATGTCCCAAGAAGTTTACACGAGTGCGGCACCATTGAGCTTTTTGTAGGGATAATTTGACACCTGCCCTTTTAACCCCTTAACGACCAAGGACGTACGCCACACGTCCTCAAAAAAAATACAGTTAATGACAGAGGACGTGTGGCGTACGTCCTTGGTCTGGAAAGCAGCTGGAAGCGATCCTGCTCGCTTCCAGTTGCTTTCCGGTTATTGCAGTGATGCCTCGATATTGAGGCATCCTGCAATAACCTTTTTTAGCAATCCGGTGCAGAGAGAGCCACTCTGTGGCCCTCTCTGCACCGGACATCACCGGCTAAATTCGTTGGTGGGTGGGAGCCGGTTCGGGAGGCGGGTGGCGGCCATCGATGGCCCTGATGATGTGTAGGGGGGCGGGATCGTGGGCGGGGGTCATCGGGGGCGCGCACGGATGCGCGCGCGTGCACAGTAGGGCGGGGGCGGGCGCGTGCACGGGGAGGGAGCGGGTGGGAACCGCTGCACTACAGAAAAAAAGATGTATTAAAAGTTTTAAAATACAAAAAAGATGTATTAAAAGTTTTAAAATAGTATTTCTATACATTAGTCAGGGGGTGGGGGATTGCTCTGGGGGGGGGGGGGAAGCTACACTACAGAAAAAGTACATAACAATTAAAAAAAAACATTTCTCTTGCAAACTGGGTACTGGCAGACAGCTGCCAGTACCCAAGATGGCCCCCAATAAGGCAGAGGGGGGGATTAGAGAGCTGTTTTGGGGGGGATCAGGGAGGTTGGGGGCTAAGGGGGATCCTACAAAGTAGCATATGTAAATATGCTAAAAATGTATTATTTTTTTTTTTTTAAAACTTTTATTTTAGTACTGGCAGACTTTCTGCCAGTACTTAAGACGGCGGGGACAATTGTGGGGTGGGGGAGGGAAGGGAGCTGTTTGGGAGGGATCAGGGGGTCTGATGTGTCAGGTGGGAGGCTGATCTCTACAGTAAAGCTAAAATTAACCCTGCAAGCTCCCTACAAACTACCTAATTAACCCCTTCACTGCTAGCCATAATACAGGTGTGATGCGCAGCAGCACTTAGCGGCCTTCTAATTACCAAAAAGCAACGCCAAAGTCATATATGTCTGCTATTTCTGAACAAAGGGGATCCTAGAGAAGCATTTACAACCATTTGTGCCATAATTGCACATGCTGTTTGTAAATAATTTCAGTGAGAAACCTAAAATTGTGAAAAATTTAGCGTTTTTTTTAATTTGATTGCATTTGGCGGTGAAATGGTGGCATGAAATATACCAAAATGGGCCTAGATCAATACTTGGGGTTGTCTACTACACTACACTGAAGCTAAAATTAACCCTAGAAGCTCCCTACATGCTCCCTAATTAACCCCTTCACTGCTGGGCATAATACATGTGTGGTGCGCAGTCGCATTTAGCAGCCTTCTAATTAGTAAAAAGCGAAACCAAAGCCATATATGTCTGCTATTTATGAACAAAGGGGATCCCAGAGAAGCATTTACAACCATGTATGCTATAATTGCATAAGTTTTTTGTAAATAATTTCAGTGACAAACCTAAAGTTTGTGAAAAAAATTGTGAAAAAGTGAACAATTTTTTTTATTTGATCGCATTTGGCGGTGAAATGGTGGCATGAAATATACCAAAATGGGCCTAGATCAATACTTTGGGATGTCTTCTAAAAAAAAATATATACATGTCAATGGATATTTAGAGATTCCTGAAAGATATCAGTGTTCTAATGTAACTGTCGCTAATTTTGAAAAAAAGTGGTTTGGAAATAGCAAAGTGCTACTTGTATTTATGGCCCTATAACTTGCAAAAAAAGCAAAGAACATGTAAACATTGGGTATTTCTAAACTCAGGACAAAATTTAGAAACTATTTAGCATATGTTTTTTTTGGTGGTTGTAGATGTATAACAGATTTTTGGGGTCAAAGTTAGAAAAAGTGTGTTTTTTTCCATTTTTTCCTCATATTTTATACATTTTTTTATAGTAAATTATAAGATATGATGAAAATAATGGTATATTTTGAAATTCCATTTAATGGCGAGAAAAACTGTATATAATATGTGTGGGTACATTAAATGAGTAAGGGGAAAATTACAGCTAAACACAAACACCGCAGAAATGTAAAAATAGCCTTGGTCCTAAACGGACAGAAAATGGAAATGTGCTGTGGTCATTAAGGGGTTAAGTTGGCTGAGGACATGGTTAAGCTCTGCGATGTGTTTTTCAAAGTCTGTGCTTTTGATTAAAACATCATCAACATAAGATAAGGTCCCCCTTTCCAGTGCATCAGGCATAGCCTTATGCATGAATACAGCAAATTCATGTCAAGAATTTATGTATCCAAAAGGAAGTCTCTGAAATGCATACTGGACCTTTTGGAATGAGAATGCCAGCTTATACTGGTCCTCCTCATTTACCTTTATGGTCCAATATCCCTGTGTACAATCAATGGCAGTGAATATTTTGAATCCCTGCATCTGCGCTAGGCACTGGTCAATATATGGCACAGGCCAGCCAGACATGTACACTCGTTTGTTTAGCTGTCTTAAGTCAGCACACAAATGTCATTGTCCATTGGGCTTAAGAACACCTAGAATAGGATTATTATAAGAGCTGTGCACCTGTCTGATAATACCTCTTTCTTCCAAGTTTCCTATGATTTCTGCAAGAGGCTAAAGGAAGTCTGTATTGTTTAACAAAGACAGGTGGCGCATTGGGATCTGTTTGTATTCTTGCAATGTGTAAGTCTGTAGTCCCACAGTCATAAGAATCCCTAGCAAAAATATCCTTGTACTCCATCAGGAGTTCTCGCAGCTGTTGGCGTTCATCATCACTGGAACAGCCTCTAGCTAAGGATATTTGTTCTTCGACTATTTGCTGAAATTCTGGAAAGATTTCAGGCTGTCCTATTTCATAGGCTTCTTCCAATCTAGAGGTGAGATCCCCTTGATTATAATTTACATTGCCCCCATGACTCTGGGTATTGGGGTATTCTTGCTGTTTGATCGGCTGATCAAATACTAGAGAGGCTTCTTCAATTTTACAAATGCCTTCCTCTGAGCTGAAGGGATAAATAGACTGAATAGTAAATAGACCCTCTGGTATAGATGCAAAGGATTGTTCTATTAATTGTTCTTCAGTTAAGTATCCTTCAGGTATTAGCCCAATTACATTATTCTGGAATCCAAAAGTGTAATAACTTGATTCCAGCGCATATCCTATGGTAGTTCCCTTGTATAAGGTTATATTCTGTGGGGTCATGTTATGTACAATAACATGTATTGGAATAGTTTCAATATTTATCATAGGAGTATAGGCCATTGTTATACCCAGATTTTGTATTCTATGGGAGAGGCAAATTAGTGTTTCAGAAGTTTTTAATTTCTGACCTCTCTTTACCTGTAAGGGTAAAAGAAATTTATCAGCCCCAGCAGGAATTATAACATCATTAGACACCTGCATATTCACAGCATATGGCAATTGCTGGTTTGATTTCAGGGCTGCATTTTCATCCTATAATACTTCAGGGTCCTCCCTTAGCCTGCTCCAGAGGCAAGAGTTAATCAAATCTATTTGTATGGCATATCTATGTAAGATATAATTTCCAATGTATATTTGATTATGGGGAGTATTTAAAACTAAAAACAAGTGCTTCACTGACTTATTACCCATAGAAATAGATAATAAGCACTTAGCTGTGATGTTATAGCTTTCAAACCTGTAATCCAGGCCGTGGACACAGTGGTCTTGGGGAGAAAGATATTTAATCACTTTCGGTTCAGCTATCTGTGCTAACAGGCCTTCGCTTATATAGCTAGCTTCCTGTTTTAAGCTCAATTTGGCATATTTTTTTTGTACCAAGGTCATGCACTTGTATAGGGATAAATGGATCCTCTTCAACTCTCTCAATCCCTGCAAGGTATTGAGCTTTGCCCCCCCCCCTTAGGGATTTTATGATCCCCCTTGTGGAGAGATATGGTTAATACATCGCCGTCTAAGGAAATATTCGCTATCTTCCCAGGCGAAATTTTAAAAGTATTACCATCAGAGCCATTTAAAGGAGTCTGATCATCTATTTGTAAAATAGTGATTTCAGGTACAGAGTTATTCCTGAAATGAATCTCCACAGCGTCTGGTTTCTCTTCCACCACGTGACAGCTATGTCGGGGGCGAGATATACCAGATTTCTCATAATTAATAGGCCATTTAACTTGTGACCAAATTACATTATTTATGCAATCAATTATGGTGCTTAATCGCTTCAGGAGATCACTACCAATAATTAAATGATCAGTTGGCAGATCTACTATAATGACAGGGTGCCTTATGACCCTATTACCCATTTTAAATTTTAACCATGCAGTACCATAAACTTTTAGACAGTCACCCCCAACTCCTATTAGAGAACCATCAAATTCTTTTATTTTAGGTTTGTGGGGTGTTAGCTCATTTAGCTGTGTGTAGTACCTGTGGGATAGAATAGTTGCCTTAGACCCAGTATCAATTAATCCCATGATAGGGTTTGAAACTGAATCTTGCAGCTCAGCTAATACATAATATCTCCCTGCAGTTTCTACCATTTCACACACAAAATTGGCATTATCATACATCTGTGGGCTTCGCCACGTATTACCTGAATCCGCTGTGTTACCTGATGCAGAAGAGACTTCACTCTTACCGGTCTCCTCTATGACAGGGTCAACTAGGTTCTTGTGTACTGCATCTGTGGAAATAAGGTTTAGAGAACGCTGCAAAGGAAGAGATTGGTTAATTTTTCCTGGCTGAGGTTGCTTGTCATCACAGCTAAATCGTCCGTTTCTGGTCTGTGGGGAGAGAATATGATTAGTACCATTATTGACATTTATCATTATATTTTGTATATCTCTCCCCTTCCTTTCAGGTGATACTGCAGTATTTATGACTGTGCCTGTGGCCCACTGCTGACCACTGGCTGTACCCCTAAAAAAGTATTGTTCGGTTGCTGAGCCGTAAAAGGTTGACTCTATTAGCAAATTGTTTGCTCAACCAATTTAACTGGGTATAAATCTGATCTACTTGATCGTACAAGTTACCTCTACCCCTGGGCCTATCTCTTGATGGCCCATAGTAGTGATTCCTGGACCATTGGGTTCCCTCAGAATCAGGGCCGCTGTTTCTATCCTGGCATGGTTGCCCCTGGAGTTCAGCTTGTTCAGCGTTAGTATTTTGGGGAGCATTATTTACTTGGGGTGTCTGGTTACCCTGAGAATATATTTGCCACTTATTGTAGCTACCCTTGCTTGGATACAAATTATTTTGTTTGTATTCTTTTTGAGAGTAATTATTTACCTGAGTATGTCCCCCACTTTGGTTATAGTCTCTCTGCGACTCAGCCCGTGTTGTGGGAGGGGTAGAGTTAAACCTCTGTGGAGATGGCCTGTTTCCTCTGGCCACCTCCACGTAAGTTTTCTTTTTAGACTCCATATTGAGGGGGCTAGGTGACACCCTAGTTTCTGCCACAATTTTGGGTTTTGATTCCTTTTTAACCCCCTGTTCACTGGACTGCTGAATAGAGTATAACTTTGTACTCTCTTTATCAGCCACTCCAATGAACAGTTCTCATCAAAATCTCTAGCTAAATTAATTTTGATGGGTGCAGGCAGTGCTTCAAAAACAAATTTACAAATTCTGAGCATTCAACTATGGGATTATCTTCAGCCATACTGTAAGCATTTTTCAGTATGGAAAGGAATTTTATTGGGCTTTGATTTGCACTACATTTTAAACCATATACAGCTATTTTCGCTGCAGTTTTAGTGCGATGTCGCCCAAATTATTTTCTGCACTGTCATTTTGTTTCACTCCAGGAATGAATATTCATATCCTTTAGTGAAGCAAAGAATTTGTGATGTTTACCTTCAAATACCCAGGGCAGAAATTTAATTTTTGATTGCTCACTTGTAACATTCATTATAGCTAAAGCATTTTCAAAGGCCTCTAAGTGATCAATTACAGAGTTTGTTCCCTTGTTGGAGAATATAGGTACTGCATCCTTTAGGAAAGTAATTATTTTATGGGAGTCATATACCTTATTCGACTTATTTTGGGATTCTCTAGGAGCCTTATTTTTGGGGTCAGAGTGTTCCCTATTTTCACTATGGGGAGACCCCCTATGTATATTAGTACCACATGGGCTATTTGGGTAGTTAGCTCTGCCCTCTGACTCTCTATAAGAGTTTCCCTCCCCCTCATCAGCTGAGTTACAGCAACTCCCTAAATTTACATCATGAGGTGACTGTCTATTTGGGAAATCTATTTCTGACCCAACAGGGGTCCTTTGTCTACATTCTTCCATATATTTCTGCATTTGGTGCCTGATGCATTCTCTAAGGGAGTTAGAATTTTCTGTATTAATCTCACTGTTAATATAGGGGTTTTCATTATGGCGATATGACCTTTTTAAATCACTTAATTCTTTCTGGCTTTGCGCGAGCTGTTTATTTAACTCTTGTATCTTTGCTAGTAAATCTAAGTTATGCTTATCTAAGGTGGTTATGTCTTTGGCAAACTCATCAATTTTATTTTCGGCTATTTTTAAATTCTCTTCGCATCTGCATGAGGAGCGAGTACTACTTTCTAGCTCCTGTATTTGCAATTATTTCTCTATGAGATATAGCGACATTTCGTCAATAATACATATCACAAGGGGCCAAGATTTTAGTATTAGTTCGTCTCGCTTTTTGAGAACCTTGCATTGATTAATCATTAATAATTCTTGGAATAATTCACTTTTTTCATTTCACTTATCATCATCAATGGCAAGATTTTTAGCCTTAATTTCAAGCATATTCATGTACTCATTTAATTCACCCGCAATATTAAACCTCTCTTTAATGTGGCCTATAATGTCCCTCTTAAGGACCTGACTTCGAGTAAAGGGTATTGTTAGGGCATAACCTTCAACGTTATGTATAGAATTAAATGATTCACTTCTGGTTACAGACATTATTATATTAGTTTAGTATTTAGTTAAATTAAAAACGCTAATACAATTTTTACCAAAAAAAAGTTATATTTAAAAAAAATAATAATATTAATTTTGAAATATGAAAAATTAATATTTTTATTAATTTTGAAATATGAAAATTAATATTTTTATGAATTTTGAAATATGAAAAATTAATATTTTTGATTAATTTTGAAATATGAAAAATTTATATTTTTTATTAATTTTTCAAAAATTAATCTTTAATAATATTTCAAGATATTAATATTAATATTGAAATATGAAAATCAATATTTAAATGTTCACAAAAAAAACTATATTTTCAAAATATTAATTTTGAATTATGAAATGTTTTCTCTTTTTTATAATAATTTATATTTACTACAAATATATTATATCAATATGATAGATATTAATAATATCTCATGCAATGCCTCCAAATAATATGTCAGTATATGGCAGGGTTATAACACAATATATTTAACAATCTTTCTTTAAATTAAACCCTTAATCAATATGCATATACTAGAAACCATAAAATTAATATAAATTCCTGAATTCTTTTTATTAGTTGATATCTATAAACACATTGAAATATATTTGTAGGAACCAGAGTATGAGTTTATACTATAGACGAACACGTATATGAATTATTAAAATATGCTATACTCTTTACAAAGCAACCCAAATTGTAACTTTTTAACTAGCCTTATTCACAATAGAATTTCATTCAGTTAACACAATGAGATTCCAACATATTTAGCTGCTAACATTCAAGCAATACAATTTTAACAGTACTTAGTTAAACAATAGGACAATATATATATTCTAATTGAAACACCAGAAGTCATATATATATATATATATATATATATATATATATATATATATATATATATATATATATATATATATTTTGCACAGATAAATTACTTAGCATACAAAAGACTTGTTTAACAATACACAGGCTATGAAATAAGCTAAAATACAAACTGCTCTTTTAAATCTCTTAACTACAATTTGAACATGGTCTTACCAATAACCTTTGTTTCAAATATTAAAAATTAGAACAATTATACATCGGGGGCGGAGCTAGCCAGCCTAGGAGATGGCTGCTTACTAACTGAGCTCCTGAGCCCTATCTAAGTGTGAACATTTTAGGCAGCTGCCATCCTGCACTTTGAGGTCTTCAGCAAGCAGCAATGTGAATCTAAAGATCCCTAACTACAAAACAGAGGAACCAGCCCTAATTATTAAGGAAGATTTATTCCCCTCTTGACCCTCCGTGCATCAGACACGGACCCGACCGCACCGGACAGTTGTAAAATCAGGATCTCATCACCGGACCTAAGAGGCTACAATCCTGCAATTCAGGGGAGCATTTGACAGGTAAAGCCGCTCTACAGCCACAACACCCCCGATATATACTAAGGCTGTAACAAAACACAGACCGCAACACTCCGTGTTAGGCCGAAGCCTATACTATAGTTGTGTGCTCACTTTTGTTTCACAGCTCTGGTGCAAACCTACATGGGCTAAGAGGAAGGCGCAGATGGGTAAGAGGATAGAATTATGCTCAATCCATGCACAAAAGCACTAATATAAGAGCATTTAATAGAGGCATAATTAAAGATAGCCATGCAGCTTCTAGGCCTTACATGTCTCCCAGGCAGTCAGCTTAAAACATATCCCTGCTAAAACATGGAGCATGTTTGCATGCAGAGGCTCTAAAGATGTTACATATTCGCTAACAGGAACGCATTCTAAATGTTAAGATTCACTTATCATTAAATAATGAAGGCATGACCTGCAGCTTAGTAGCTCACTAATAATGCTGTCATTCACCAGTATAGAGAGACCTCCATATACCACTGCAACTATTGTATTCCAGTTATACAGCTATAGGGGTGAAAAAGCAACCTAACATTACCCGATAAAGCTAACAATGTCGCCAAAAAAGGGCAGCAAGTCTACACAAACTGCTAAACTTCTAAAGACTCCCACTCATACAGTAAACAACTTCTTTAAGACACTGGAATCCAGAACAGCTACTCCTACCACTGAAGAATTGCTGCCTGATCAGGGATCTTTTCATAGTTCGTCTGATTCTGAAACAAACACTGGAAAATATCACTATTCCAACTGCTCTATTCAAGTCAATACCATCAAAAAAAGATTTTTCTAACCTTATTTCACAAGTCAAACAGTGTATCAAAGATGAGATTTCGGATCTCAAAAAGGACATTTCTGAGATAGGTCATAGAGTTGAATCTCTTGAAAGTTCACAAGATCTACATGCGGAAGCAATCTCTGACCTTCACAATACTATACGAAAGCAAGATGAAGTTATCACTGAGCTTGAAGACAAAATGGACGATGTTGAAAACCGCAGCAGGCATCACAATATTAGATTGAGGGTAATCCCCAAAACTATACCACCGGCAGATATAGAACAATAATTGCAGGACTTTTTTAGCACTCTGAGAAAAGAGGACACTCCATCCAAAATTAACATTGATAGAGCACACAGGGCCTCACGCCCTAAGCCTCTGGCCGGGCAAGCCCCAAGAGATGTCATAGCCCGCATTACAAACTTCCAAGTTAAAGAAGAGCTGATGAGGTTAGCTAGGGAACAACAACCAATCAGATATGAAAATACGGAAATACAAGTGTTTGCAGATCTATCACAAAGAACTCTCACAAAACGGAGGGAACTAAAACCACTTACAATACTACTGAGAAAGGCGAATATTCCATACAGGTGGGGATTTCCTTTCCACCTGATCATCCTCTGGAGGGGTAAACGCCTTACCTGCCTTTCTATCAAGGCTATTCCAACCATATGTAAGGAACTGGACATCCCTGCACCCCAAATGGAAGATCCTGCTACATCTCAAGAGGATCACCCTAACCCAGGAAAATCCCGCCCTCTCCCGCAGAGGAGAGAATGGAAACAAGTACCTCAGAGGAAATTGCGAGCACCCTCTCATTCCTCACCCCAGATGTCAGTGGAGATGGGGTAAAAACGGATCTGACTTTTAAATCCCTCATATTCACTACCTGGATTCACTATCTGGATTAAAATGTGATGAGACTCTCTGTATGGGACAGTGCCTACATCCATACAGATATCCTCCATGGGGAGGTAGTCGCTACCATGCTTTTCACAATAACCAGCATGATGATCATTGGGCGCCAACACGCTCTATGCTTCCACCAGCGTTATATCTGTTCTTTTTTCCTGCAGGTCAAGAAGCCTCCAGATGTACTGTTATGAAGCTTCAAAGGTTAAAGGGTATTTGTTAACAAATGTTGACTTTATTTTCTTGTTCTCACTTAATTGGGAGTTTTTCTCCTTTAAGATAGGATAATGTTATCCAAATGTATGTGATTCTTATTTTCTGTCCTTTTTTCAAATCTTCATCTTTTTCTTCCCTCCTTTTCTTTCTTCTACCCTTTTTTTATTTACATGTACTGCTACCTAAACCCACATCAAAATGCAAACTGTGCTGGCTTCCATTAGCATTGAATGTTCACCAATACCTTCCATGAGAAATGAGTAGTTGTGCACCACAGAATTTAACCATTTTTACACAAAACACTAAAGGCCTCAATTGCCCCAATAAAAGAAGATTGGCCATCTTCGACCTCCACAAAAGAGGAGGGCATATCCTGATGCTTCAGGAAACCCACTTCAAAGGGAAAAACATCCCCAAATTCTTCTCACCGCACTATCCCCAGCACTTTCACAGCACCAACCCAAACAAAAAAATTTATGGAGTTAGCATCCTAATTCACAAGTCTATCCCCTTCACGAAAACACAGATCACTACTGATAAGGAGGGCAGATACATGTGTTTAAAAGGCCTTTTATACAGCAAACCAGTGACTTTGATAAATGTATACACCCCTAACTTGCATCAAGACAAATTCATAGCCACAATAACAGATTCTATCCTCAAAGATGCTAGAGGATCCCTGATTCTGTCAGGAGATTTAAATTTTCCATTAAACCCCACAATTGATTGCTCAAACCCCAGTACTAGAGCAAAAATCCCAAACCCTAATAATATCTGGCAAAAATTCAAACTTCTTGGGTTACACGACACTTGGAGATACCTCAACCCCCAAAAATCAGACTTCACTTTCTTTTCAGACCCGAACCGCAACTACTCCAGACTAGATTATATATTAGTTGACTACTTGGTTCTATCACACATAAAACACACATATATAAGTCATACATCTTGGTCAGACCACTCTTTGGTGGCTTGTGTTATCAGATGGCCTTCGGCCCCTCTCCGAGCATTTCAGTGGAGGCTAGAGGACTCATTACTGCTACACCCAAAACAGATAGAACTTTTCTCGAAACATATAAAATCATATTTCATCCTTAATGACACCCCAGATGTCAATGTGGCCACCTTGTAGGAGGCCCATAAAAGCACCATAAGGGGCGAGTTCATTAAAGCTTCGGCGCAAATAAAAAAAAAAAGAGTAGAGAAGAGCTGAAACTCCTTGCTGAGGAAATTACTACCTTGGACTATGAACATAAATCTAACCCAATCAACAATGCGATTTTAGAGCAACTTACACTTAAAAGAAAGAAATTGAACTCCATGCTGCACATCAAATCCCAAAAAAAAACTCCTGCACACCCAACAAACCTTCTATAGAGAAGGAATTAAGTCAGGGAGACTGCTAGCTAGGGCACTGAAGAAGCAACAACAGAAAACCTATATCCACTCCATCAAATCCTCAGACAATAAACACCTAGAAGACACTATCCGCTAGATTTGGAGTTTTGTCGGTAACGACCCGAAAAACTAACGCCGGCTTTTTTCTGGCCGCACCATAAAAATAACTCTGGTATTGAGAGTCCACATAAAGGCTGCGTTAGGCTCCAAAAAAGGAGCGTAGAGCATTTTTAACGCAGCTTCAACTCTCAATACCAGAGTTGCTTACGGACGCGGCCAGCCTCAAAAACGTGCTCATGCACGATTCCCCCATAGGAAACAATGGGGCTGTTTGAGCTGAGAAAAAACCTAACACCTGCAAAAAAGCCGCGTTCAGCTCTTAACGCAGCCCCATTGTTTGCTATGGGGAAACACTTCCTACGTCTGCACCTAACACTCTAACATGTACCCCGAGTCTAAACACCCCTAACCTTACACTTATTAACCCCTAATCTGCCGCCCCCGCTATCGCTGACACCTGCATTTTATTTTTAACCCCTAATCTGCCGCTCCGTAAACCGCCGCTACTTACATTATCCCTATGTACCCCTAATCTGCTGCCCCTAACACCGCCGACCCCTATATTATATTTATTAACCCCTAATCTGCCCCCCACAACGTCGCAGCCAGCTACCTACAATAATTAACCCCTAATCTGCCGACCACAAAGCGCCGCCACCTACGTTATCCTTATGTACCCCTAATCTGCTGCCCCTAACACCGCCAACCCCTGTATTATATTTATTAACCCCTAATCTGCCCCCCACAATGTCGCCTCCACCTGCCTACACTTATTAACCCCTAATCTGCTGACCGGAGCTCACCGCTATTCTAATAAATGTATTAACCCCTAAAGCTAAATCTAACCCTAACACTAACACCCCCCTAACTTAAATATAATTTACATCTAACGAAATTAATTAACTCTTATTAAATAAATTATTCCGATTTAAAGATAAATACTTACCTGTAAAATAAATCCTAATATAGCTACAATATAAATTATAATTATATTGTAGCTATTTTAGGATTAATATTTATTTTACAGGCAACTTTGTAATTATTTTAAACAGGTACAATAGCTATTAAATAGTTAATAACTATTTAATAGCTAAAATAGTTAAAATAATTACAAAATTACCTGTAAAATAAATACTAACCTAAGTTACAATTAAACCTAACACTACACTATCAATAAATTAATTAAATAAACTACCTACAATTACCTACAATTAACCTAACACTACACTATCAATAAATTAATTAAATACAATTCCTACAAATAAATACAATTAAATAAACTAGCTAAAGTACAAAAAATAAAAAAGAACTGTTACAAAAAATAAAAAAATATTTACAAACATAAGAAAAATATTACAACAATTTTAAACTAATTACACCTACTCTAAGCCCCCTAATAAAACAACAAAGCCCCCCAAAATAAAAAATGCCCTACCCTATTCTAAATTACTAAAGTTAAAAGCTCTTTTACCTTACCAGCCCTGAACAGGGCCCTTTGCGGGGCATGCCCCAAGAAGTTCAGCTCTTTTGCCTGTAAAAAAAACATACAATACCCCCCCAACATTACAACCCACCACCCACATACCCCTAATCTAACCCAAACCCCCCTTAAATAAACCTAACACTAAGCCCCTGAAGATCTTCCTACCTTGTCTTCACCTCACCGGGTATCACCGATCGGTCCTGGCTCCGATATCTTCATCCAACCCAAGCGGGGGCTAGACATCCACTGAAGAAGTCCAGAAGAGGGTCCAAAGTCTTCATCCTATCCGGGAAGAAGAGGCGATCCGGACCGGCAACCATCTTGATCCAATCTTCTATCTTCATCCGATGACGACCGGCTCCATCCTGAAGACCTCCACCGCGGACCCATCTTCTTCCGGCGACGTCCAACTGAAGAATGACGGGTCCTTTAAGGGACGTCATCCAAGATGGCGTCCCTCGAATTCCGATTGGCTGATAGGATTCTATCAGCCAATCGGAATTAAGGTAGGAATATTCTGATTGGCTGATGGAATCAGCCAATCAGAATCAAGTTCAATCCGATTGGCTGATCCAATCAGCCAATCAGATTGAGCTCGCATTCTATTGGCTGTTCCGATCAGCCAATCAGATTGACCTCGCATTCTATTGGCTGATCGGAACAGCCAATAGAATGCAAGGTCAATCTGATTGGCTGATTGGATCAGCCAATCGGATTGAACTTGAATCTGATTGGCTGATTGAATCAGCCAATCAGATTTTCCTACCTTAATTCCGATTGGCTAATAGAATCCTATCAGCCAATCGGAATTCAAGGGACGCCATATTGGATGACGTCACTTAAAGGTACAGTCATTTAGTCGTCGGATCAAGAAAGAAGAGGATGCTCCGCGTCGGATGTATTTAGGATGCTGCCGCTCCGCTCCGAATGGATGAACATAGAAGAAGCCGCCTGGATCAAGACTTCTGATGGATGGAAGACCTCTTCTTGCCCCGCTTGGATGAAGACTTCTGCCGGTCTGGATGTCCTCTTCTGCCCCATAGGATGAAGACTTCGGCCCGGCTGGGTGAACACGACTCAAGGTAGGGAGATCTTCAGGGGGGTAGTGTTAGGTTTATTTAAGGGGGGTTTGGGTTAGAGTAGGGGTATGTGGGTGGTGGGTTGTAATGTGGGGGGGTATTGTGTTTTTTTTTACAGGCAAAAGAGCTGTTTTCTTTGGGGCATGCCCCGCAAAAGGCCCTTTTAAGGGCTAGTAAGGTAATAGAGCTGTTAACTTTTGTAATTTAGTATAGGGTAGGGCATTTTTTTATTTTGGGGGGCTTTGTTATTTTATTCGGGGGCTTAGATTAGGTGTACTTAGTTTAAAATTCTTGTAATATTTTTTTATTTTTTGTAATTTAGTGTTTGTTTTTTGTACTTTAGTTTAGTTTATTTTATTGTATTTAATTGTAGGTACTTGTAGTTAATTTATTTAATTTATTTAATGATAGTGTAGTGTTAGGTTTAATTGTAACAGGTTAGGATTTATTTTACAGGTAATTTTGTAATTATTTTAACTAGGTAGCTATTAAACAGTAAATATCTATTTAATAGCTATTTTACCTAGTTAAAATAAATACAAAGTTGCCTGTAAAATAAATATAAATCCTAAAATAGCTACAATGTAACTATTAGTTATATTGTAGCTATATTAGGGTTTATTTTACAAGTATTTAGTTTTAAATAGGATTCATTTATTTAATTAATTTAATGATAGTGTAGTGTTAGGTGTAATTGTAACTTAGGTTAGGATTTATTTTACAGGTAAATTTGTATTTATTTTAGCTAGGTAGTTATTAAATAGTTATTAACTATTTAATAACTATTGTACCTAGTTAAAATAAATGCAAAGTTGCCTGTAAAATAAATACAAATCCTAAAATAGCTACAATGTAACTATTAGTTATATTGTAGCTATATTAATAGATAGTAGGGGGCTTAGATTAGGTGTAATTAGTTTAAAATTATTGTAATATTTTATTATTTTTGGTAATTTAGTGTTTGTTTGTTTTTTGGTACTTTTCTGATGGATGGAGACTTCTTCTTGCCCCGCTTGGAAGAAGACTTCTGCCGGTCTGGATGTCCCCTTTTGCCCCATCGGATGAAGACTTCGGCCCGGCTGGGTGAACACGACTCAAGGTAGGGAGATCTTCAGGGGGTAGTGTTAGGTTTATTTAAGGGGGGTTTGGGTTAGAGTATGGGTATGTGGGTGGTGGGTTGTAATGTTGGGGGGTGGTGGGTTTTTTTTACAGGCAAAAGAGCTGTTTTCTTTGGGGCATGCCCCGCAAAAGGCCCTTTTAAGGGCTGGTAAGGTAATAGAGCTGTTAACTTTTGTAATTTAGTATAGGGTAGGGCATTTTTTTATTTTGGGGGGCTTTGTTATTTTATTAGGGGCCTTAGATTAGCTGTAATTAGTTTAAAATTGCCGGTCTGGATGTCCTCTTCTGCCCCATCGGATGAAGACTTCGGCCCGGCTGGGTGAACACGACTCAAGGTAGGGAGATCTTCAGGGGGGTAGTGTTAGGTTTATTTAAGGGGGGTTTGGGTTAGAGTATGGGTATGTGGGTGGTGGGTTGTAATGTTGGGGGGTGGTATTGTGTTTTTTTTTACAGGCAAAAGAGCTGTTTTCTTTGGGGCATGCCCCGCAAAAGGCCCTTTTAAGGGCTGGTAAGGTAATAGAGCTGTTAACTTTTGTAATTTAGAATAGGGTAGGGCATTTTTTTATTTTGGGGGGCTTTGTTATTTTATTAGGGGGCTTAGATTAGGTGTAATTAGTTTAAAATACTTGTAATATATTTTTTATTTTTTGTAATTCAGTGTTTTGTTTTTTTTGTAATTTAGTGTTTTTGTTTTTTTTGTACATTAGTTTAGTTTATTTAATTGTAGATAATTGTAGGTACTTGTGGTTAATTTATTTAATGATAGTGTAGTGTTAGGTTTAATTGTAACTTAGGTTAGGATTTATTTTACAGGTAATTTTGTAATTATTTTAACTAGGTAGCTATTAAATAGTCAATAACTATTTAATAGCTATTGTACCTAGTTAAAATAAATACAAAGTTGCCTGTAAAATAAATATAAATTCTAAAATAGCTACAATGTAACTATTAGTTATATTGTAGCTATATTAGGGTTTATTTTACAGGTAAGTATTTAGTTTTAAAAAGGATTCATTTATTTAATTAATTTAATGATAGTGTAGTGTTAGGTGTAATTGTAACTTAGGTTAGGATTTATTTTACAGGTAAATTTGTATTTATTTTAGCTAGGTAGTTATTAAATAGTTATTAACTATTTAATAACTATTGTACCTAGTTAAAATAAATACAAAGTTGCCTGTAAAATAAAAATAAACCCTAAGATAGCTACAATGTAACTATTAGTTATATTGTAGCTATATTAGGGTTTATTTTACAGGTAAGTATTTAGTTTTAAATAGGATTCATTTATTTAATTATAGTAAATTTATTTCATTTTATTTAAATTATATTTAAGTTAGGGGGTGTTAGGGTTAGGGTTAGACTTAGGTTTAGGGGTTAATAACCTTATTATAGTAGCGGCGACGTTGGGGGCGGGAGATTAGGGGTTAATAATTGTAGGTAGGTGGCGGCGATGTTAGGGAGGGCAGATTAGGGGTTAATAAAATTTATTATAGTGTTTGCGAGGCGGGAGTGCGGCGGTTTAGGGGTTAATACATTTATTATAGTGGCAGCGATGTCCAGTGGGCAGATTAGGGGTTAATACTTGTAGTTAGATTGCGGCGACGTTGGGGGGGGCAGATTAGGGGTTAATAACTATAATGTAGGGGTTGGCAATGTTAGGGACAGCAGATTAGGGGTTAATAGCTATAATGTAGGTGGCGGCTTTGTCCGGTCGGCAGATTAGGGGTTAATACTTGTAGTTAGGATTGCGGCGACGTTGGGGGGGGCAGATTAGGGGTTAATAACTATAATGTAGGGGTCGGCGACGTTAGGGACAGCAGATTAGGGGTTAATAGCTATAATGTAGGTGGCGGCGATGTCCGGTCGGCAGATTAGGGGTTAATACTTGTAGTTAGATTGCGGCGACTTTGGGGGGGGGGCAGATTAGGGGTTAATAACTATAATGTAGGGGTCGGCGACGTTAGGGACAGCAGATTAGGGGTTAATAGCTATAATGTAGGTGGCGGTGATGTCCAGTCGGCAGATTAGGGGTTAATACTTGTAGTTAGGTTGCGGCGACGTTGGGGGGGGCAGATTAGGGGTTAATAACTATAATATAGGGGTCGGCGATGTTAGGGACAGCAGATTAGGTGTTAATAGCTATAATGTAGGTGGCGGTGATGTCCGGTCGGCAGATTAGGGGTTAATACTTGTATTTAGATTGCGGCGACTTTGGGGGGGGCAGATTAGGGGTTAATAACTATAATGTAGGGGTCGGCGACGTTAGGGACAGCAGATTAGGGGTTAATAGCTATAATGTAGGTGGCGGTGATGTCCGGTCGGCAGATTAGGGGTTAATACTTGTAGTTAGGTTGCGGCGACGTTGGGGGGGGCAGATTAGGGGTTAATAACTATAATATAGGGGTCGGCGATGTTAGGGACAGCAGATTAGGTGTTAATAGCTATAATGTAGGTGGCGGTGATGTCCGGTCGGCAGATTAGGGGTTAATACTTGTATTTAGATTGCGGCGACTTTGGGGGGGGCAGATTAGGGGTTAATAACTATAATGTAGGGGTCGGCGACGTTAGGGACAGCAGATTAGGGGTTAATAGCTATAATGTAGGTGGCGGTGATGTCCGGTCGGCAGATTAGGGGTTAATACTTGTAGTTAGGTTGCGGCGACGTTGGGGGGGGCAGATTAGGGGTTAATAACTATAATATAGGGGTCGGCAATGTTAGGGACAGCAGATTAGGTGTTAATAGCTATAATGTAGGTGGCGGTGATGTCCGGTCGGCAGATTAGGGGTTAATACTTGTATTTAGATTGTGGCGACTTTGGGGGGGGCAGATTAGGGGTTAATAACTATAATGTAGGGGTCGGCGACGTTAGGGACAGCAGATTAGGGGTTAATAGCTATAATGTAGGTGGCGGTGATGTCCGGTCGGCAGATTAGGGGTTAATACTTGTAGTTAGGTTGCGGCGACGTTGGGGGGGGCAGATTAGGGGTTAATAACTATAATATAGGGGTCAGCGATGTTAGGGACAGCAGATTAGGTGTTAATAGCTATAATGTAGGTGGCGGCGATGTCCGGTCGGCAGATTAGGGGTTAATACTTGTAGTTAGGATTGCGGCGACGTTGGGGGGGGCAGATTAGGGGTTAATAACTATAATGTAGGGGTCGGCGACGTTAGGGACAGCAGATTAGGGGTTAATAGCTATAATGTAGGTGGCGGTGATGTCCGGTCGGCAGATTAGGGGTTAATACTTGTAGTTAGGTTGCGGAGACGTTGGGGGGGGCAGATTAGGGGTTAATAACTATAATATAGGGGTCGGCGATGTTAGGGACAGCAGATTAGGTGTTAATAGCTATAATGTAGGTGGCGGTGATGTCCGGTCGGCAGATTAGGGGTTAATACTTGTATTTAGATTGCGGCGACTTTGGGGGGGGCAGATTAGGGGTTAATAACTATAATGTAGGGGTCGGCGACGTTAGGGACAGCAGATTAGGGGTTAATAGCTATAATGTAGGTGGCGGTGATGTCCGGTCGGCAGATTAGGGGTTAATACTTGTAGTTAGGTTGCGGCGACGTTGGGGGGGGGGCAGATTAGGGGTTAATAACTATAATATAGGGGTCGGCAATGTTAGGGACAGCAGATTAGGTGTTAATAGCTATAATGTAGGTGGCGGCGATGTCCGGTCGGCAGATTAGGGGTTAATACTTGTAGTTAGGATTGCGGCGACGTTGGGGGGGGCAGATTAGGGGTTAATAACTATAATGTAGGGGTCGGCGACGTTAGGGACAGCAGATTAGGGGTTAATAGCTATAATGTAGGTGGCGGCGATGTCCGGTCGGCAGATTAGGGGTTAATACTTGTAGTTAGGATTGCGGCGACGTTGGGGGGGGCAGATTAGGGGTTAATAACTATAATGTAGGGGTTGGCGACATTAGGGACAGCAGATTAGGGGTTAATAGCTATAATGTAGGTGGCGGCGGTGTCCGGTCGGCAGATTAGGGGTTAAATAATTTTATTATAGGGTTTGCGATGTGGGGGGCCTCGGTTTAGTGGTTCATAGGTAGTTTATGGGTGTTAGTGTACTAAATGGGTGTTAGTGTACTAAAACATACCGAATTTCGGAACGAAATCGAACCGAATAGAACCGAATTCAGCCGAATTTATTCGAATCCGAATAAATCCGAAACAAATTTATTCAAATTCGAATAAATCCGAAACGAATTCATTCAAATTTTGCCGAATTCAATTTGATCCGAAATTCGAAAAGTCCGAATCGATCCGAACCGAAAATGAACCGAATTTTTTAGCCATGCACATGTCTACTTAAGACACCTGAGCTATGGTTTGGCACTTTATGCATTTATATAAAGTTCTAAATATATGTATTGTACTTATATTTGCCATGAGTCAGGTTCCTGTATTTCCTTCTGCAGACTGTCAGTTTCATATTTGGGGAATTTAAACATTTTAAGAAATTTATTTCTTACCTGGGGTTTAGTCTTTTTTTCAATTGACTACTTCTTGCAAATTGCGGGCAGTATTAGGCCCGCAGGTGCGTCAAATGCTGTTTTTAATCCTCCTGTGGTTTCTCCAGGGGTTTTTCCTATTCCTGAGGCTATTTCTGATATGATTTCTAAGGAATGGAATAAGCCAGGTACTTCTTCTATTCCTTCTTCAAGGTTTAAAAAATTGTATCCTTTACCAGCAAAATCTATAGAGTTTTGGGGTATTTCTACTCTTGCTAAACGTACCACTATTCCTATGGAAGTACTTCCTTTAAGGTTCCTTTAGATAGGAAGCTTGAATCTTAGCTAAGGAAGGCCTATTTATATTCAGGTCATCTTCTCAGACCTGCAACTTCTTTGGCTGATGTTGCGGCTGCATCAACTTTCTGGTTGGAGAATTTAGCGCAACAGGAATTGGATTCTGACTTATCTAGCATTATTCGCTTACTGCAATATGCTAATCATTTTATTTGTGATGCCATTTTTTATATTATCAAAATTGATGTTAGATCCATGTCTTTAGCTATATTAGCTAGAAGAGCTTTGTGGCTTAAATCTTGGAATGCTGATATGACATCTAAATATAGATTACTATCTCTTTCTTTCCAAGGTAATAATTTATTTGGTTCTCAGTTGGATTCTATTATTTCAACTGTCACTGGGGAAAAAGGGAGTTTTTCTGCCTCAGGATAAAAAACCTAAGGGTAAATCTAAGGCTTCTAACCGTTTTCGTTCCTTTCATCAGAATAAGGAACAAAATCTCAATCCTCCCCCCAAGGAATCTGCTTCTGATTGGAAACCTTCCTCAAATTGGAATAAATCCAAGCCATTTAGAAAACCAAAGTCAACCCCTAAATCCGCATGAAGGTGCGGCCCTCATTCCAGCTCAGCTGGTAGGGGTCAGATTAAGGTTTTTCAAGGATATTTGGATATAATCTGTCCAAAATCAATGGATTCAGAGCATTGTCTCTCAAGGGTATCAAATAGGATTCAGAGTAAGACCTCCTGTGAGAAGATTTTTTCTCTCACGTATCCCAGCAAATCCAGTAAAAGCTCAGGCTTTCCTGAAGTGTGTTTCAGATCTGGAGTCTTCAGGGGTAATCATGCCAGTTCCTCTTCAGGAACAAGGTTTGGGGTTTTATTCTAATCTATTTATTGTCCCAAAAAAGGAAAATTTATTCAGACCAGTTCTGGATCTGAAAATTTTGAATCGTTATGTAAGAATACCTACTTTCAAGATGGTGACTATAAGGACTATTCTGCCTTTTGTTCAGCGAGGACATTATATGTCCACAATAGACTTGCAAGATGCATACCTTCATATTCCGATTGATCCAGAACATTATCAGTTTCTGAGATTCTCTTTTCTAAACAAGCATTACCAATTTGTTGCTCTTCCATTTGGCCTAGCAACAGCTCCAATAATCTTTTCAAAGGTTCTGGGTGCCCTACTCTCTGTAATCAGAGAACAGGGTATTGTGGTGTTTCCTTATTTGGACGATATCTTGGTACTAGCTCAGTCTTTACGTACTGCAGAATCTGACACAAATCAACTTGTGTTGTTTCTTCGGAAACATGGTTGGAGGATCAATTTACCAAAAAGTTTCTTGATTCCTCAGACAAGGGTCATCTTTTTAGGCTTTCAGATAGATTCAGTGTCCATGACTCTGTCTCTAACAGACAAGAGACGTTTAAAATTGGTTGCAGCCTGCCAGCACCTTCAGTCTCAGTCATTCCCTTCAGTGGCTATGTGCATGGAAGTTTTAGGTCTCATGACTGCAGCATCGGACGCAATCCCCTTTGCTCGTTTTCACATGAGACTTCTACAGCTTTGTATGCTGAACCAATGGTGCAGGGATTATACAAAGATATCACAATTAATATCCTTAAATCCCAATGTACGACACTCTCTAACATGGTGGATAGATCACCATCGTTTAGTTCAAGGGGCTTCTTTTGGTAGGCCAACCTGGACTGTGATCACAACAGATGCGAGTCTTTAAGGTTGGGGAGCTGTTTGGGGATCTCTGAAAGCACAAAGGGTTTGGAAATCTCAAGAGGCGAGATTACCAATAAATATTTTAGAACTCCGTGCAATTCTCAGAGCTCTTCAGTTTCTTCAAGATGGTTTAGATAAGGGTTTGTCTGCAAGTTCCTTGAAAGGACACATCTCTGCTCTTTCTGTTTTATTTCACAGAAAGATTGCTATACTTCCTGATATACACTGTTTTGTACATGCTTTGGTTTGTATCAAGTCTGTCATTAAATCAATTTCTCCTCCTTGGAGTCTTAATTTGGTTCTGAAGGCTTTACAGGCTCCTCCATTTGAACCTATGCATTCTTTGGACATTAAACTACTTTCTTGGAAAGTGTTGTTCCTTTTGGCCATCTCTTCTGCTAGAAGAGTTTCTGAGCTATCTGCTCTTTCTTGTGAGTCTCCTTTTTTGATTTTTCATCAGGATAAGGCAGTTTTGTGGACTTCTTTTCAATTTTTACCTAAGGTTGTGAATGTGAATTCTAACAACATTAATAGAGAAATTGTTGTCCCTTCCTTATGTCCTAATCCTAAGAATTCTTTGAAAAGATCCTTACATTCTTTGGATGTGGTAAGAGCTTTGAAATATTATGTGGAAGCTACTAAAGATTTCAGGAAGACTTCCAGTCTATTTGTCTTATTTTCTGGTCCTAGGAAAGGTCAGAAGGCTTCTGCTATTTCCTTGGCTTCTTGGTTGAAACTTTTTATTCATCAGGCTTATTTGGAGTCGGGTCAGGCCCCGCCTCAGAGAATTACAGCTCACTCTACTAGATCAGTCTCCACTTTGTGGGCTTTTAAGAATGAAGCTTCAGTTGATCAGATTTGCAAAGCAGCAACTTGGTTTACTTTGCATACATTTACTAAATTCTACCATTTTGATGTATTTGCTTCTTCAGAAGCAGTTTTTGGTAGAAAATTTCTTCAGGCAGCTGTTTCAGTTTGATTCTTCTGCTTTTGATTTAAGATTTTTTTCTTTCAATTATGAAAATAAACTTATATTTTTGGGTTGTGGATTAATATTTTCAGCGGAAAATGGCTTTTTTTATTTTATTCCCTCCTCCTCTAGTGACTCTTGAGTGGAGATCCACATCTTGGGTATTGCTATCCCATACGTCACTAGCTCATGGACTCTTGCCAATTACATGAAAGAAAACATAATTTATGTAAGAACTTACCTGATAAATTAATTTCTTTCATATTGGCAAGAGTCCATGAGGCCCACCCTTTTTTATTGGTGGTTATGATCTTTTGTATAAAGCACAATTATTTCCAAATTTCTTTTGTTGATACTTTCTACTCCTTTCTTTATTACCCCACTGCTTGGCTATTCGTGAAACTGAATTGTGGGTGTGGTGAGGGGTGTATTTATAGGCATTTTGAGGTTTGGGAAACTTTGCCCCTCCTGGTAGGATTGTATATCCCATACGTCACTAGCTCATGGACTCTTGCCAATATGAAAGAAATGAATGTATCAGGTACGTTCTTACATAAATTATGTTTTTTACCTCTGTGATTGCCTTGTATCTAGGAACCTTCTTCCAGCCCCCTGATCACATGACTGTGACTGTTTATTATCTATTGTCTTAAATTTAGCATTGTTTTGTGCTAAATCTTAAACTACTTTATGTGCCTGAACACAGTGTTATCTATATGGCCCATGTGTACTTTTAGTTTCTTTGTGTTGAAAAGAGATTTAAAATGCATGTGATAAGAGGCAGCCCTCAAAGGCTTACGGCTAGATTTAGAGTTCGGCGGTAGCCGTCAAAACCAGCGTTAGAGGCTCCTAACGCTGGTTTTGGGCGCCCGCTGGTATTTGGAGTCAGTGATTAAAGGGTCTAACGCTCACTTTACAGCCGCGACTTTTCCATACCGCAGATCCCCCTACGCCATTTGCGTAGCCTATCTTTTCAATGGGATCTTCCTAACGCCGGTATTTAGAGTCGTTTCTGCAGTGAGCGTTAGAGCTCTAACGACAAGATTCCAGCCGCCTGAAAATAGCAGGAGTTAAGAGCTTTCTGGCTAACGCCGGTTTATAAAGCTCTTAACTACTGTACCCTAAAGTACACTAACACCCATAAACTACCTATGTACCCCTAAACCGAGGTCCCCCCACATCGCCGCCACTCGATTAAAAATTTTAACCCCTAATCTGCCGACCGCCACCTACGTTATACTTATGTACCCCTAATCTGCTGCCCCTAACACCGCCGACCCCTGTATTATATCTATTAACCCCTAACTTGCCCCCCACAACGTCGCCGCAAGCTACTTAAAATAATTAACCCCTAATCTTCCGACCGCAAATCGCCGCCACCTACGTTATCCCTATGTACCCCTAATCTGCTACCCCTAACATCGCCGACCCCTATGTTATATTTATTAACCCCTAATCTGCCCCCCACAACGTCGCCGACACCTACCTACACTTATTAACCCCTAATCTGCCGAGCGGACCTGAGCGCTACTATAATAAAGTTATTAACCCCTAATCCGCCTCACTAACCCTATCATAAATAGTATTAACCCCTAATCTGCCCTCCCTAACATCGCCGACACCTACCTTCAATTATTAACCCCTAATCTTCCGATCGGAGCTCACCGCTATTCTAATAAATGTATTAACCCCTAAAGCTAAGTCTAACCCTAACACTAACACCCCCCTAAGTTAAATATAATTTTTATCTAACGAAATAAATTAACTCTTATTAAATAAATAATTCCTATTTAAAGCTAAATACTTACCTGTAAAATAAATCCTAATATAGCTACAATATAATTTATAATTATATTATAGCTATTTTAGGATTAATATTTATTTTACAGGCAACTTTGTAATTATTTTAACCAGGTACAATAGCTATTAAATAGTTAAGAACTATTTAATAGTTACCTAGTTAAAATAATAACAAATTTACCTGTAAAATAAATCCTAACCTAAGATATAATTAAACCTAACACTACCCTATCAATAAAATAATTAAATAAACTACCTACAATTACCTACAATTAACCTAACACTACACTATCAATAAATTAATTAAACACAATTGCTACAAATAAATAAAATTAAATAAACTATCTAAAGTACAAAAAATAAAAAAGAACTAAGTTACAGAAAATAATAAAATATTTACAAAGATAAGAAAAATATTACAACAATTTTAAACTAATTACACCTACTCTAAGCCCCCTAATAAAATAACAAAGCCCCCCAAAATAAAAAATTCCCTACCCTATTCTAAAATACAAATATTACAAGCTCTTTTACCTTACCAGCCCTGAACAGGGCCCTTTGCGGGGCATGCCCCAAGAATTTCAGCTCTTTTGCCTGTAAAAAAAAACATACAATACCCCCCCCCAACATTACAACCCACCACCCACATACCCCTAATCTAACCCAAACCCCCCTTAAATAAACCTAACACTACCCCCCTGATGATCTTCCTACCTTGTCTTCACCATGCCAGGTTCACCGATCCGTCCTGGCTCCAAGATCTTCATCCAACCCAAGCGGGGGCTAGACATCCACTGAAGAAGTCCAGAAGAGGGTCCAAAGTCTTCCTCCTATCCGGCAAGAAGAGGACATCCGGACCGGCAAACATCTTCTCCAAGCGGCATCTTCTATCTTCTTCCATCCGATGACGACCGGCTCCATCTTGAAGACCTCCAGCGCGGATCCATCCTCTTCTTCCGACGACTAGACGACGAATGACGGTTCCTTTAAGGGACGTCATCCAAGATGGCGTCCCTCGAATTCCGATTGGCTGATAGGATTCTATCAGCCAATCGGAATTAAGGTAGGAATTTTCTGATTGGCTGATGGAATCAGCCAATCAGAATATAGTTCAATCCGATTGGCTGATCCAATCAGCCAATCAGATTGAGCTCGCATTCTATTGGCTGTTCCGATCAGCCAATAGAATGCGAGCTCAATCTGATTGGCTGATTGGATCAGCCAATCGGATTGAACTTGATTCTGATTGGCTGATTCCATCAGCCAATCAGAAAATTCCTACCTTAATTCCGATTGGCTGATAGAATCCTATCAGCCAATCGGAATTCGAGGGACGCCATCTTGGATGACGTCCCTTAAAGGAACCGTCATTCGTCGTCTAGTCGTCGGAAGAAGAGGATGGATCCGCGCTGGAGGTCTTCAAGATGGAGCCGGTCGTCATCGGATGGAAGAAGATAGAAGATGCCGCTTGGAGAAGATGTTTGCCGGTCCGGATGTCCTCTTCTTGCCGGATAGGAGGAAGACTTTGGACCCTCTTCTGGACTTCTTCAGTGGATGTCTAGCCCCCGCTTGGGTTGGATGAAGATCTTGGAGCCAGGACGGATCGGTGAACCTGGCATGGTGAAGACAAGGTAGGAAGATCATCAGGGGGGTAGTGTTAGGTTTATTTAAGGGGGGTTTGGGTTAGATTAGGGGTATGTGGGTGGTGGGTTGTAATGTTGGGGGGGGGGTATTGTATGTTTTTTTTTACAGGCAAAAGAGCTGAAATTCTTGGGGCATGCCCCGCAAAGGGCCCTGTTCAGGGCTGGTAAGGTAAAAGAGCTTGTAATATTTGTATTTTAGAATAGGGTAGTGAATTTTTTATTTTGGGGGGCTTTGTTATTTTATTAGGGGGCTTAGAGTAGGTGTAATTAGTTTAAAATTGTTGTAATATTTTTCTTATGTTTGTAAATATTTTATTATTTTCTGTAACTTAGTTCTTTTTTATTTTTTGTACTTTAGATAGTTTATTTAATTTTATTTATTTGTAGCAATTGTGTTTAATTAATTTATTGATAGTGTAGTGTTAGGTTAATTGTAGGTAATTGTAGGTAGTTTATTTAATTATTTTATTGATAGGGTAGTGTTAGGTTTAATTATATCTTAGGTTAGGATTTATTTTACAGGTAAATTTGTTATTATTTTAACTAGGTAACTATTAAATAGTTCTTAACTATTTAATAGCTATTGTACCTGGTTAAAATAATTACAAAGTTGCCTGTAAAATAAATATTAATCCTAAAATAGCTATAATATAATTATAATTTATATTGTAGCTATATTAGGATTTATTTTACAGGTAAGTATTTAGCTTTAAATAGGAATCATTTATTTAATAAGAGTTAATTTATTTCGTTAGATAAAAATTATATTTAACTTAGGGGGGTGTTAGTGTTAGGGTTAGACTTAGCTTTAGGGGTTAATACATTTATTAGAATAGCGGTGAGCTCCGGTCGGCAGATTAGGGGTTAATAATTGAAGGTAGGTGTCGGCGATGTTAGGGAGGGCAGATTAGGGGTTAATACTATTTATGATAGGGTTAGTGAGGCGGATTAGGGGTTAATAACTTTATTATAGTAGCGCTCAGGTCCGCTCGGCAGATTAGGGGTTAATAAGTGTAGGCAGGTGTCGGCGACGTTGTGGGGGGCAGATTAGGGGTTAATAAATATAACATAGGGGTCGGCGATGTTAGGGCAGCAGATTAGGGGTACATAGGGATAACGTAGGTGGCGGCGGTTTACGGAGCGGCAGATTAGGGGTTAAAAGTGTAATGCAGGGGTCAGCGATAGCGGGGGCGGCAGATTAGGAGTTAATAAGTGTAAGGTTAGGGGTGTTTAGACTCGGGGTACATGTTAGGGTGTTAGGTGCAGACGTAGGAAGTGTTTCCCCATAGGAAACAATGGGGCTGCGTTAGGAGCTGAACGCTGCTTTTTTGCAGGTGTTAGGTTTTTTTTCAGCTCAAACAGCCCCATTGTTTCCTATGGGAGAATCGTGCACGAGCACGTTTTTGAGGCCGGCCGCGTCCGTAAGCAACTCTGGTATCGAGAGTTGCATTTGCGGTAAAAATGCTCTACGCTCCTTTTTTGGAGCCTAACGCAGCATTTGTTTGAACTCTCGATACCAGAGTTAAATTTATGGTGCGGCCAGAAAAAAACCCGCGGAGCGTTAACAGCCCTTTTACCGCCGAACTCTAAATCTAGGCCTTAGAAATTAGCATATGGGCCTACCTATGTTTAGTTTAAACTAAGAATACCAAGGGAAAAAAGCAAATTTGATGATAAAAGTAAATTGGAAGTCCTATCTGAATAATGAAAGTTTAATTTATGCTAGACTTTCCCTTTAAGAATAAAGCTTCAGTTGATCAAATTTGCAAAGCAGAAACTTGGTCGTCTTTGCACACTTTAACTAAATTTTACCATTTTGATGTGTTTGCTTCTTCAGAAAGGTTTTTCAGGCAGTTGTCTCAGTTTGATTCTAATGCCTTTTGATTTGAGTTTTTCTGACATTTTTAAGAAAACAATTATTTTTTTGGATTTAATTTCTCCGCAGATTTAGCTGTTTTTATTTTATCCCTCCCTCTCTAGTGACTCCTGGACTTCCACATCTTGGGTATTATATCCCATACATCACTAGCTCATGGACTCTTGCCACTTACATGAAAGAAAACATAATTTATGTAAGAACTTACCTGATAAATTAATTTCTTTCATAGTGGCAAGAGTCCATGAGACCCACCCTATTTTTTGTGGTTATGATTTTTTTGTATAAAGCACATTATTTTTTCCAGTTCCTCTTTTTTTGTATGCTTTTTACACCTCACTTCTTGGCTATACGCTAAACTGAAGTATCAGTGAAGTGGGACGTGTATTTATAGGCATCTTGAGGTTTGGGAAACTTTGCCCCCTCCAGGTAGGAATGTTTATCCCATACGTCACTAGCTCATGGACTCTTGCCACTATGAAATAAATTAATTTATCAGGTAAGTTCTTACATACATTATGTTTTTAGGGCCAACCTTAATATTTGTAGGGCTCTTGGGCCCCTCAAACTATGCCCTTATTTCCCTCCACCTGTATGCCGTGTGCAGCTCACCCGTGTCCCAACATTCAGTGCTACATATATAATAACAACACTAAATATTACATCTCCTGAATAGATAAACACTTCTTCATAAACTAAATACAGGATGTGCCTTGCACCTTCTCATAATCTCACCCCTGACATTGCACCTTCTCATAATCTCACCCCTGACATTGCACCTTCTTAGAATCTCACCCCTGATATTGCACCTTCTCATAATCTCACCCCTGACATTGCACCTTCTCATAATCTCACCCCTGACATTGCACCTTCTCATAATCTCACCCCTGACATTGCACCTTCTCATAATCTCACCCCTGACATTGCACCTTCTCATAATCTCACCCCTGACCTTGCACCTTCTCATAATCTCACCCCTGACATTGCACCTTCTCATAATCTCACCCCTGACCTTGCACCTTCTCATAATATCACCCCTGACATTGCACCTTCTCATAATCTCACCCCTGACATTGCACCTTCTCATAATCTCACCCCTGACATTGCACCTTCTCATAATCTCACCCCTGACATTGCACCTTCTCATAATCTCACCCCTGACATTGCACCTTCTTAGAATCTCACCCCTGACATTGCACCTTCTCATAATCTCACCCCTGACATTGCACCTTCTCATAATCTCACCCCTGACATTGCACCTTCTCATAATCTCACCCCTGACATTGCACCTTCTCATAATCTCACCCCTGACCTTGCACCTTCTCATAATCTCACCCCTGACATTGCACCTTCTCATAATCTCACCCCTGACATTGCACCTTCTCATAATCTCACCCCTGACATTGCACCTTCTCATAATCTCACCCCTGACATTGCACCTTCTCATAATCTCACCCCTGACATTGCACCTTCTCATAATCTCACCCCTGACCTTGCACCTTCTCATAATCTCACCCCTGACATTGCACCTTCTCATAATCTCACCCCTGACCTTGCACCTTCTCATAATCTCACCCCTGACATTGCACCTTCTCATAATCTCACCCCTGACATTGCACCTTCTCATAATCTCACCCCTGACATTGCACCTTCTCATAATCTCACCCCTGACATTGCACCTTCTCATAATCTCACCCCTGACATTGCACCTTCTTAGAATCTCACCCCTGACATTGCACCTTCTCATAATCTCACCCCTGACATTGCACCTTCTCATAATCTCACCCCTGACATTGCACCTTCTCATAATCTCACCCCTGACATTGCACCTTCTTAGAATCTCACCCCTGACATTGCACCTTCTCATAATCTCACCCCTGACATTGCACCTTCTCATAATCTCACCCCTGACATTGCACCTTCTCATAATCTCACCCCTGAAATTGCACCTTCTCATAATCTCACCCCTGACATTGCACCTTCTCATAATCTCACCCCTGAAATTGCACCTTCTCATAATCTCACCCCTGACATTGCACCTTCTCATAATCTCACCCCTGACATTGCACCTTCTCATAATCTCACCCCTGAAATTGCACCTTCTCATAATCTCACCCCTGACATTGCACCTTCTCATAATCTCACCCCTGACATTGCACCTTCTCATAATCTCACCCCTGACATTGCACCTTCTTAGAATCTCACCCCTGACATTGCACCTTCTCATAATCTCACCCCTGACATTGCACCTTCTCATAATCTCACCCCTGACATTGCACCTTCTCATAATCTCACCCCTGACATTGCACCTTCTTAGAATCTCACCCCTGACATTGCACCTTCTCATAATCTCACCCCTGACATTGCACCTTCTCATAATCTCACCCCTGACATTGCACCTTCTTAGAATCTCACCCCTGACATTGCACCTTCTCATAATCTCACCCCTGACATTGCACCTTCTTAGAATCTCACCCCTGACATTGCACCTTCTTAGAATCTCAAAGAGTGGGGGCCCTGGACGGGTGCCCATCTTGCCCTACCCATAAGGGAAGGCCTTTTCTTTTCTCTCTCTGTAGTTAATATTTTTCACTCTTTTACCTGTTTGCTTTTGACTTATTTAGTTGGTCCTTTCCTCTTTGCTCCCCGTCTTCATCAAATCTTCACTGTATGTGAAAACCAATGGTTTATATTCACATCCATCTAGATAAAGCAAATGTATCCCAGTTAAAAACTGAATTATTTTTGGCACTTTTTTTTTCACACCGCACTAAATTCTACTTTTAACTTCCAAAATAATTGTCATAAAAATAGATTTTTCAAATTATATCACTTTAAAAAAAAAAGTCCCTAAGTTGACTGATCAAATATTATTAAGCTATTTGATTGACCAGAACTTCTGTTTCCAAGAAAAGCATTAACACTTTTTCATGACTAAGATTTCTCTAAATCTCCAAAAGATCATTGAAGGGGCAACACAGTAGAATATCTTAATCAACAAATGCATATTACAAACAAATGCATAGTACAAACAAATGCATATTACAAACAAATGCATATTACAAACAAATGCATAGTACAAACAAATGCATAGTACAAACAAATGCATATTACAAACAAATGCATATTACAAACAAATGCATAGTACAAACAAATGCATATTACAAACAAATGCATATTACAAACAAATGCATAGTACAAACAAATGCATATTACAAACAAATGCATATTACAAACAAATGCATAGTACAAACAAATGCATATTACAAACAAATGCATATTACAAACAAATGCATAGTACAAACAAATGCATAGTACAAACAAATGCATATTACAAACAAATGCATAGTACAAACAAATGCATATTACAAACAAATGCATAGTACAAACAAATGCATATTACAAACAAATGCATATTACAAACAAATGCATAGTACAAAAAAATGCATATTACAAACAAATGCATATTACAAACAAATGCATAGTACAAACAAATGCATATTACAAACAAATGCATATTACAAACAAATGCATATTACAAACAAATGCATATTACAAACAAATGCATATTACAAACAAATGCATAGTACAAACAAATGCATATTACAAACAAATGCATAGTACAAACAAATGCATATTACAAACAAATGCATATTACAAACAAATGCATAGTACAAACAAATGCATATTACAAACAAATGCATATTACAAACAAATGCATAGTACAAACAAATGCATATTACAAACAAATGCATATTACAAACAAATGCATATTACAAACAAATGCATATTACAAACAAATGCATAGTACAAACAAATGCATATTACAAACAAATGCATATTACAAACAAATGCATATTACAAACAAATGCATATTACAAACAAGACAAAACAAAAGCACTTATTCTGAATTTTAAATGAGAAGTCAATTTTTTCTGTTAAATTTTGCCCCCCAATGCATCATGTGTGACCCTCAGCCAATCACAAAATGCATGTATGTATATTCTGTGAATTCTTGCACATGCTCAGTAGGAGCTGGTGCTTCAGAAACTATGCACATAAATAGATTGTGCATATTTAGATAGTGACAGTGAATTGGAAAGTTATTAAAAATGTGTGTGCTCTGTCTGAATCATGAAAGTTTGATTTTGACTTTAGTGTTCCTTTAAAAGTAGATTAAACTGCAGGGTACAACTACACCAGCACAGTTACTACTTCTCACACTTCTGTTTTCTCCCCACAACTGCAGGGTACAACTACACCAGCACAGTTACTACTTCTCACACTTCTGTTTTCTCCCCACAACTGCAGGGTACAACTACACCAGCACAGTTACTACTTCTCACACTTCTGTTTTCTCCCCACAACTGCAGGATACAACTACACCAGCAGAGTTACTACTTCTCACACTTCTGTTTTCTCCCCACAACTGCAGGGTACAACTACACCAGCACAGTTACTACTTCTCACACTTCTGTTTTCTTCCCACAACTGCAGGGTACAACTACACCAGCACAGTTACTACTTCTCACACTTCTGTTTTCTTCCCACAACTGCAGGGTACAACTACACCAGCACAGTTACTACTTCTCACACTTCTGTTTTCTCCCCACAACTGCAGGGTACAACTACACCAGCACAGTTACTACTTCTCACACTTCTGTTTTCTTCCCACAACTGCAGGGTACAACTACACCAGCACAGTTACTACTTCTCACACTTCTGTTTTCTTCCCACAACTGCAGGGTACAACTACACCAGCACAGTTACTACTTCTCACACTTCTGTTTTCTTCCCACAACTGCAGGGTACAACTACACCAGCACAGTTACTACTTCTCACACTTCTGTTTTCTTCCCACAACTGCAGGGTACAACTACACCAGCACAGTTACTACTTCTCACACTTCTGTTTTCTTCCCACAACTGCAGGGTACAACTACACCAGCACAGTTACTACTTCTCACACTTCTGTTTTCTCCCCACAACTGCAGGGTACAACTACACCAGCACAGTTACTACTTCTCACACTTCTGTTTTCTTCCCACAACTGCAGGGTACAACTACACCAGCACAGTTACTACTTCTCACACTTCTGTTTTCTCCCCACAACTGCAGGGTACAACTACACCAGCACAGTTACTACTTCTCACACTTCTGTTTTCTCCCCACAACTGCAGGGTACAACTACACCAGCACAGTTACTACTTCTCACACTTCTGTTTTCTTCCCACAACTGCAGGGTACAACTACACCAGCACAGTTACTACTTCTCACACTTCTGTTTTCTTCCCCACAACTGCAGGGTACAACTACACCAGCACAGTTACTACTTCTCACACTTCTGTTTTCTTCCCACAACTGCAGGGTACAACTACACCAGCACAGTTACTACTTCTCACACTTCTGTTTTCTCCCCACAACTGCAGGGTACAACTACACCAGCACAGTTACTACTGGAC